>NC_045973.1:6417802-6717802 GCF_010909765.2 Amblyraja radiata | reverse complement strand
AGAGTTGCTGCCTCACAGCGCCAGAGACACGGGTTCGATCCTGACTACGGTTGCTGCCGGCACCGAGTTTGTACCTTCTCCCCGTGACCTGCGTCGGTTTCCTCCGGGTGCAAGACAATGCAAGATGTGCATAGTGTACAGATATATTCAAGAGAGAGTTAGATTTAGCTCTCGGGGCTAACAGAATCGAGCGATATGAGGAGAAAGCGGGAACAGGGATACTGATTTTGGATGATCAGCCATGATCATCCAAACATGATCATTGGAACATACAAGATTGTTAAGGGTTTGGACACGCTAGAGGCAGGAAACATGTTCCAGATGTTGGAGGAGTCCAGAACCAGGGGCCACAATTTAAGAATAAGGAGTAAGCCGTTTAGAACGGAGACAAGGAAACACTTTTTCTCACAGAGAGTGGTGAGTCTGTGGAATTCTCTGCCTCAGAGGGCGATGGAGGCAGGTTCTCTGGATGCTTTCAAGAGAAAGCTAGATGGGGCTCTTAAAGATAGCGGAGTCAGGGGATATGGGGAGAAGGCAGGAATGGCCTCCTCCTGAAGAAGATCATATTGAATGGCGGTGCTGGCTCCACTACCTGCAACCTCCGGCAACCACCTTCAACTAGCATCGCAACCGGCTTCGACTAAAACAACCTATTTTTAGTCGTGGCCGGTTTTGAATTTTTTGAAATAATCGCCGGAACATAGAAGAAGCGGAAAACCACTTTTGACCATTAGTTGTGGTCATGTTCGCATGTGGTTTATGATCAAATCTGATATTCAAGTGAGCTAGTCATATTTGCACTTTTCCTATTTCGTGCATTATTTCCCCCACTCTTAGGCCAATATAATCCATGCTACCTTATTTGCTAAACCCAGTGCTTACAATCCAATGGTATAAATATTGATTTCTCTAACTTCAAGTAACCCTTGCTTTCCCTCTCTCTCCGTCCCTACCCCACATTAGTCTGAAGAAATGTCTCCATCCGAAACGTTGTCCATTCCTTCTCTCCTGAGATGCTGCCTCACCCGCTGAGTTACTCCAGTAGTTTGTGTCTACCCCTCACCTTAGTTCTCCGACTAGTTTCACTGTGTTCCAGATCAATTTTTCCAATTGTGTGTGTCGTTGTAACCTCCCCCCACCCCCCAGCTAACAACAAACCATTCTGCATGTCCTTGATCATCTTCCCCTTTGATCTGTCATTTTCGCACCTTACCCTTCCATACCTCAAGTCCCCCCCTCTCCCCTGACCTTTAGTCCGAAGGAGGGTCTCGACCCGAAACGCCGCCCATTCCTTCTCTCCAGAGGTGCTGCCTGTCCCGCTGAGTTACTCCAGCATGTTGTGACTATCTTCGGTGGAAACCAGCGTCTGCAGTTCCTTCCTGCACACAATGTGCGCTCGCACCAAGAAAACTCCATATTTTCCCAGTGAAATGTCCTCTCGGCAACCCTGGAAGTAAATCATGCATCTCTCAATCAAAATGATGTGGAAGTGGTTGGCAAGGACTTCATGTCATTTTCAATCACACGGCGCAGAAATAAATATCACTCCACCACCAAATTTATAGGCAATGACTTTTATAGTCTCTCCTCGGGCTTTTCAACTCGAGGAACAACCGGCCAAGTTTATGTAACCCCTGTTCAACAAATGAACCCCCGAGGCTTTCAGTCACGCTGTTGAACGTACCCGGGGCTCCTATCAAAGCCCTTGTATCCTTCCTGCAGTGTTTTGGGGGCAGATTAGAGGAGAATGCTTCATACGTCCCAGTCTCACCAACTGCCCAGGGCAATACTCGAATCTGCGGTATATTTCAGAGAGCCACAGCGAGCCATGTTATCATCAGTCTGTCACTTAATGTTTCAATCGTACATACATCATACAACATACTTTTATTATTCTCTCTTACCCCCCCACCCCCAATTCAAAGATGGAACCACTTTGAGTCCAATATAAACATGGGTGGTGATTAGCGTTGGGTTTTTTTGGACAATATTTCAATCTCGTATTATTTTGTCATGGTGATTTATCCTTCTGTCAAAATGACTCCACTCTCCCTGACGATTAGGACCAGAAATATCCTTTAACTTTCTATTGTCATTTAAGTTTATTTCTTCCCCTTGTACTGCTTTTTTTTTTTAGTAGAATTCATTTCAGCTGTGTCTTGTTACTAGCAAACTAAATGTTTGCCTTTATGCCTGATTTAGTTTAGTTTATTGTCACGCGTACAGAAGTACAGTGAAAAGCTGTTTAGTTTAGAGGAACAGTGCGGGAAAACACCGAGTCCGCGCCGACCAGCGATCCCCGCACACTAGCACTATCCTATACACACTAGGGATAATTTACACCAACACCAAGCCAATTAACCTACAAACCTGTACGTCTTTGGAGTGTGGGAGGAAACCGAAGATCTCGGAGAAAACCCACGCAGGTCACGGGGAGAAGGTACAAACTCCATACAGACAGCACCCGTAGTCAGGATTGAACCTGTGTCTCTGGCGCTGTGAAGCAGCAACTCTACCGCTGCACCACCGTGCCGCTCCTTTATTTCTACACCAAGTGTTCTGCATTATTTTTTGAAGATTTTTTTTCATCTCTATCTCGTTTCTAACCAACCAAATGTTTGCCTATATGTCTTAATTAGTTTCCTTTATTGTCACGTGTACCGAGGTACGGTGAAAAGCTTTGGGAGAGTCTTGGACCAGAGGTCATAGCCTCAGAATTAAAGGACGCCCTTTTAGAAAGGAGGTGAGGTGGCACTACTTTAGTCAGAGGGTAGATAATCTGTTGAACAGGAGGCTGTGGAGGCCACGTCAGTGGATATTTTTAAGGCAGAGATAGATAGATTCTTGATTGGAACGGGTGTCGAGGGTTATGGGGAGAAGGCAGGAGAATGGGATTAGGAGGTAGAGATCAGCCATGATTGAATGGCGGAGTGGACTCGATGGGCCGAATGGCCTAATTCTATAACTTGTGAACCTGCACATCTTAGGAACATGAAAGGAAACAGGATCACCCAGAGAAACCCCCACGCGGTCATAAGGAAAACGTACAAACTTTGCAATGGTGAGCTGCCATAGTCAAGGTCAAACCTGGGCCACGGGCACCGTGAGGCAGCAACTCTACCGCTGCACCACCGTGCTGGGCAAAGGTTAAGAGTAGCATCTTTCCTCACCATTTCCAGATAGCATCAAGCAAGCTTGGGGACATTGCGAGCTTCTATTAACATAAAATGGCAGATTGCAAAGCAGGTGATTGATTGGAGCATGTTAATTTTTATTTATTTTTTCAAAAGTAATTCTTCAAGGAGTGGTATGGATTTCCTTTGACAAGTGGTTTGACAAGTAAAGAAGGCAGCACAGTGGCGCAGTGGTAGAGCTGCCTGCTCAGAGCACCAGAGACGCAGGTTCGATCCTGACCTCGGGTGTTGCCTGTGTGGAATCAGCGCATTCCCCCTACGACCAGGTGGGTTTCCTCCAGGTGCTCTGGTTTCTCCCCACATCCCAAAGACGTGCGGGTTTGCAGGTTAATTGGCCCCTCTGTGAAATTGCCCCGAGTGTGTTGGGAATAGATGAGAAAGTGGGATGACGTAGAACTAGTGTGAACGGGTGATGGCTGGTCAGCCTGGGGCTTGGTGGGCCGAAGGGCCTGTTTCTATGCTGTATCAGTAGACTCTCAACTAGACTGTGCACTAGACTCTATAAACTAGACTCTAGAGTAGACTAAACTAGACTCTTTAACTAAACAAAATAAAATGTTGCTCTGACCTTGTCCAATGCTGTCAAAGTCACAGCATCATTGCATGAGGTTGCTTTGAATGAACTGACATCTTATTTGGATCTATATTACAACAGGCTATTTTAGCTTTGGAGAACCCCTGGGATATGCAAAGGGGATTACATTACTCTGCTGCAAAGTCTATTATGCTTTTGAGATGAAGGCAGGAGGATGTATTATGTACCAATGTTCAAAGAGGTTGAAGATGACCTTTTGTTTGCGTGCCTGCTGTCGAAAATCCAACACGTGGTGGAAGTAAGGACTGCTGTTTTTGGAAAAGGCACAAAGTGCTGGTGCAACTCAACGGGTCAGGCAGCATGTCCTGGAGTAATTCACATCTGGGCCTTTTCTGTAAACCAGTCTCTGCAGTTCCTTGGATAGACACAAAATACTGGAGGCAACATCTCCATAATAATAATAATAATAAATTTTATTTAATGGGCGCCTTTCAGACATCTCAAGGACACCTTACATAGTAATCGGAATAAAAACATATAATCGGAATATAACAAGTAATAAAGACATCACAGAGACACAAATTAAAAACAGAATTCAATCCAAAAACAGAAAATCAAAAACACAGTGTGAAGAGAGAGCAGCGGCAGCCAAAGCGCGCCAGCGTCCACTCTCTCTTCACGGCAGCCATCTTGGACACAGACCTACAGGACTACAATTAGACAAAAAAATCATCCCCCCACAGTGGATAGCACTGTGGAGGAAGGCACAATGTCCAGTCCCCACCCCATGTTCACCCCAAAGTCAGGCCTATTGAGGCCACCGCAATTGCCTCTACGGAGGCCCGATGTCCCTGGCCGTTCTCACCGGGTGGTCTTGCCCCGGCGTCGGGAGAGTCCTTTCGGGAAGGAATGGGAGATGTTTCGGGTCGAGACCCTTCAGCCTAAGAGTCAAGGGAAAGGGGAGACGAGAGATATGATATAGATATGATATAGATCAAATGAATGGGAAATAATGAAAGAAAATACTGTTGCTGCGTTGTCCATGTCAGGTGGGAGGAAGGAGGTCGATTTTTGAACATTCATTTCCTCGTGTAGCCAAACGTGGTGCTGGGACAGACAAGATGGTGATACATTTTGTCATTCATATCTACATTCATTGAGAAATCACATCCAAGACCAAGCCCTAGTGAGACCACACCTGGAGTATTGTGTGCAGTTTTGGTCTCCAAACTTGAGGAAGGACATTCTTGCTATTGAGGGTGTACAGCGTAGGTTCACCAGGTTGATTCCCTGGATGGCGGGACTGTCATATACTGAGAGAAATGAGCGGCTGTGCTTGTATACTCTGGAGTTTAGAAGGATGAGAGGCGATCTTATTGAAACATATAAGACACGCTAGAGGCAGGAAACATGTTCACGATGTTGGGAGAATCCAGAACCAGGGGCCACAGTTTAAGAATAAGGGGTAAGCCATTTAGAACAGAGATGAGGAAACACTTTTTCTCACAAAGAGTTGTGAGTCTGTGGAATTCTCTGCCTCAGAGGGCGGTGGAGGCCGGTTCTCTGGATACTTTCAAGAGAGAGCTAGATAGGGCTCTTAAAGATAGCGGAGTCAAGGGATATGGGGAGAAGGCAGGAACGGGGTACTGATTGGGGATGATCAGCCATGATCACATTGAATGGCGGTGCTGGCTCGAAGGGCCGAATGGCCTACTCCTGCACCTATTGTCCATTGTCCCACCGAGTTACTCCGGCACTTTGTGTCCACCTTCTGTATGAAGCTGATTTAGTTGTGCCAACCTTACCATTTAAAAATGGCACGGCAATGATTTCATTTAATAAACAGCACACCACATCGTTCTATATTGTACGATATGCAGGAAAGACATGTGAATTGGTATCAATTTATTCCGGAGAGCCTCACTTTATGGGAGAAGTGATTGTCTCAAACATAACACATTCTCTCCTCCGTGTTAGCTGATAATAAATTAGACGTTCTGCATTTCCTGAAGTGGATCAACACTGCTCTGAATGCCAAGTTAGACGGTATGCCAACTGAAGAAGTTTTTAAAGGCGGGACTCTTTCCTCTGCCTCGGCCTCAGTTGTGCTTTGCATCAAAATCATTCTCTTCCTTGTCTAGAAACTCAAGATGTGATCCAAACTTCACAGGGAGTAGTGAACAGTTCCACTTCCTTTAACTGACAAAGGGTCTCTTAACAGACAGCATCTCTTATCCTTTAAGTTCAAGAGTTAAATAACGTTCAAGATTCTTTTGTTATAAAGTCCGACGGTAAATTGGGTGTCACGGTGGCGCAGCGGTAGATTCGATGTCTTACAGCGCTTACGGTGCCAGAGTCCCGGGTTCGATCCCGGCTACAGGTGCTGTCTGTACGGAGTTTGTACGTTCTCCCCGTGACCTGCGCGGGTTTTCTGCGAGATCTTCGGTTTCCTCCCACACTCCAAAGACGTGCAGGTTTGTAGGTTAACTGGCTTGGTATAAAATGTAAAATTGTCCCTGGTATAGGATAGTGTTAGTGTGTGCAGGGATCGCTGGCCAGCACGTACTCGGTGGGCCGAAGGGCCTGTTTCCGCGCTGTATCTCTGAACGACACTAAACTTAATCTCCATTTTGTGAACAATTATTGAAAGACAATCACAATGATGCCACCTTCTGTGTGAAGTATACGGGGCAAAACAAAGCGTTTCTGCGGCAGAATGCTTTTCAAAACAGAGGAAATACTGCCCGATTCTCTATTTTTAAATATGGAGGTCATTGATCTTACTGCCTCAGCGGGCAAAGAAATCGGAGATAGAGATGAGTTTAAGGCCGGTTTGAAGTCTGAACAATTACTTGATATTTAGCAAGCGATCCTTAATATCTTCAAAAATATTACTTTACACTCTTGTGAGATGGGGAATATTGAAAAGAACAAAGATCGTCATTCTTTTCTTTTCAGTAGGAGAAACATTGATTCAACAATGGAAACAATTGTGAGCATTATTATGTTGAAAGTGGGGAGGTGAGGAAAGGCCGAGCCTTTATTGTAGAGGACACCTGCGTGGCTGGTGGGAAAGTAGTGGTGTGAAACTAAACACAGTTTGCTTTTCTAAGGCAGAGCCAGATAGATTTTTGATTAGTACAGGTGTCAGAGGTTATGGGGAGAAGGCAGGAGAATGGGGTTAGGAGGGAGAGATAGATCAGCCATGATTGAATGACGGAGTAGACTGGATGGGCTGAGCAACCTAATTCAGCTCCTTTGACCTCGCTCGTTGGAAGGAAGTCTTCGTTTGTGGTGGTGAGGTGGGAAAATATACCTTTTCCTATCGACCCTTCATCCGTATCCACCTATCACTTGGTAGACAAAATTGCTGGAAAAACTCAGCGGGTGCGGCAGCATCTAAGGAGCGAAGGAAATAGGCAACGTTTCGGGCCAAAACCCTTCTTCAGACTGATGCAGGGTGGGGGGGGGGGGGGGGGGCGGGAAGAAGAAAGGAAGAGGAGGAGCCAGAAGGCTGAGGGAGAGCTGAGAAGGGGAGGAGGCAGCAAGCGCTACAGGAAATTGGAGAAGTCAATGTTTATGCCGCTGGGGTGCAGACTGCCCAAGCGGAATATGAGGTGCTGCTCCTCCAATTTCCGGTGGTGCTCACTCTGGCCATGGAGGAGGCCCAGGACAGAAAGGTTGGATACGGAATGGGAGGGGGAGTTGAAGTGCTGAGCCACCGGGAGATCAGGTTGGTTAATGCGGACCGAGCGGAGGTGTTCGGCGAAACGATCGCTAAGCCTACGCTTGGTCTCACCGATGTAGATCAGCTGAAATCTAGAGCGGACATCTAGAGCAATAGATGACTATCACTTGCCAAGCCCCTCCGTTCACGTCTCATTCTCCCCCATCATCCTACCGCAACCAGACATCATCCCTGAACTATGACCTGCCTCATCGTGGACCCTCGCACTATCTTTGACCGGATGTTACCAGCTTTATCCTGCGCTCAACGTTATTCCCTTATCATGTATCTGTACACTGTGAACGGCTCGAATGTAATCAAGTATTTATCTTTCCGCTGGCAGACACAAAATGCCAGAGGAACTCAGCGGGACAGGCAGCATCTCTGGAAAGAAGGAATGGGTGATGTTTTTCGGGTCGAGACCCTTCTTCAGACTGTCTTTCCGCTGTCTGGTTAGCGCGCAACAAAAGCTTTTCACTGTACCTCGGTGCACGTGATAATAATCTAAAACTAAACTAAAAATCAGTCTGAAAATGGATCCCGACTTGAAACATGGTCAATCCATGTTCCCCAACGATGCTGCCTGCCCCGGTGTGTTACTCCAGCACTTTGTGTATTTTTTTTAAACAGCAACTGCAGTTCTTTGTTTCCGCACGAGTTCCATGTTACTCCATCTGATGATGAATACAGACACGAGTCTAATAAGTGAGTTCGGTATTCCGAAAAACGCAAGGAATCATGGGATTTGTCAAAGGTGACTGGCGATAAGCACTCTCGGCAACCGTGCTGCCGCATGCACACAGACCTGCGCCTCATCCGTAGCCAGGATCGAACCCGGGTCCCCGGCGCCGCAAGCGCTGCCGTACCGCCACTGGACCGTCCCAGTCCCCGGCCCTTCCCGAGCGCCCCATCCCCATCCGGGGCGGCCCAGGTCCCAGGCCCACAGCCAGCGCGGACAAGAAGCGCCAACTCCACTGCTCCGGGCCGGTGTCCCGTCAGTCCAGTGCCCCTCCACGCTGGCTGCAAGTCTGGGCCGCCACTCCCGTCCGACTCCCGCCAGCCCAGGGCCACCCCGGACATCCCCGGACAGGGACGGGACACTCGGGAGGGGACAGGGACGGACCAGCAGCAACTCAACAGAGCCGGACACCCGGGCCCGACCCCGACCACGGACGAAATGCAGGTCTGCACCCATGCAGCAGCACAGCCGGCGTGAGTGTTTATCGCGACCTATGACCTGGGCATGCGCAGTCGGAATACCGAACTCACTCATAGTCCACAAGAACCGTGAGGGAAAGTTAAAAAATACTTTGAAAGAACTGTCGCCTACACTCATGAAACACTAGGGGCAATTATTCTACAAACCCGCACGTCTTTGGGATGTAGGAGAAACAGGAGCACACAGAGGAAAGCCATGCAGTCATAAGTTCATAAGGTCTCGGAGCAGATTTAGACCAATCGGCCCATCAAGTCTACTCCGCCTTTCAATCGTGGCTGATCTATCTTTCCCTCTCAACCCCATTCTCCTGCCTTCTCCCCATAACCTCTGACACCTGTACTAATCAAGAATCCATCTATCTCTGCCTTTAAAATATCCACGGACTTGGCTTCTACAGCCTTCTGTCACAGGAAAAAGTTACAAACTCCACTCTGGCAGCACCCGAGGTCAGGATCGAACCTGGTGTCTGGCGCTGTGAGGCAGCAGCTCCAATTGCTGAGCCGTTCCAAGGCTCTTCTGGATCTTCGCTCCGTGACTCGACCACAACTTGTTCCATCAGTAGCAGAGAAGATGCCTTTTACACAGGGTAATTAAAACTTAGAAGATAGACACAAAATGCAGGAGTAACTCAGCGGGACAGGCAACATCTCTGGATAGAAGGAATGGGTGACCTCACACTGCCCAAACCAGGATAAGGTCATAAGTGGTAGGAGCAGAATTCAGCCATTCGGCCCATCAAGTCTACTCCACCATTCAATCATGGCTGATTTATCTCTCCCTCCTAAACCCATTCTCCTGCCGTCTCCCCATAACCCCAGTCTGTGAAATTCTCTGCCTCTGCTGGAGGCGGGTTCTCTGGATGCTTTCAAGAGAGAGTTAGATAGGGCTCTTAAAAATAGCAGACAGGGGATATGGGGAGAAGGCAGGAACGGGGTACTGATTGTGGATGATCAGCCATGACCACATTGAGTGGCGGTGCTGGCTCGAAGGGCCGAATGGCCTACTCCTGCAGCTATTGTCTATTGTCTATTGTTTATTGACACCCGTACTAATCAATAATCAATAACTACTCGCTCTCCTCTCCCTGACCACAACCCAGGTTACATTTAGAGAAATAGTAAATTAACAGATTTTAATAAGGTTCAGAGCGTGTAAAATTGGAAGGCAATGATGATTAAATTGATGGGGGAGAAAAAAACAAAGCTGTTTACGAGGGCAACTGGAGATTAGTTTTAAGAGCAAGTCATAATTAAAAATAACATGTTGATATATGGATAATGTTTCAAGAGGCCAGTGTAGAGGTGAATATTGTCAGAGCACAAGTAACTAGACTTTGTTTCTGCTCCGAAATAATGATTGCTTTATGTTATATTTGCAACAGTGGAAGGTGATATTTAAAATGACAAATGGACTTACAATAGTCCCAAGTGGGTAATTTGTAAGAAGACTGTAATTACTCTGCTACCCTTCATTATAAAAGTTGCCGTTTCGTTTTTAGTAAGTGAATGTAACGCAACACTATCCAAAATTTGCAAGGGAGACATCATTTGTCAGCACTAATTAAACCAGCAACTGGGATGCAAGTATATTAAACTATTTGGTTCTCTTTAGAGATACAGCGCGGAAACAGGCCCTTCAGCCCATCGAGTCCACGCCGACCATTGATCACCTGTTCACACTATAGACAATAGACATTAGGTGCAGGAGTAGGCCATTCGCTTAGGCACCGCCATTCACTGTGATCATGGCTGATCATCCCCAATCAGTACCCCGTTCCTGCCTTCTCCCCATATCCCCTGACTCCACTATCTTTAAGAGCCCTATCTGGCTCTCTCTTGAAAGTATCCAGCGAACCGGCCTCCACCGTCCTCTGAGGCAGAGAATTCCACAGACTCACAACTCTCTGTGTGATAAAGCGTTTCCTCATCTCCGTTCTAAATGGCTTACTCCTTATTCTTAAACTGCGGCCCCTGGTTCTGGACTCCCCCAACATCGGGAACTATCTGAGATATAACTCTGGTCTGGAAAACAGTAAATGATTCCGGCATTTTACTGTAAACAGGAAGCAAAAAGTCAGTGACTTGACCAAACACAATTGCCTTCCACACTTTGAAAATAAGTTATTTATTAAAAAAAAATTGTACATTTCAATATGCATTTCTTTTGACTTATTCTATTGATTCCCTTTCAAATGCTTTACCTTTTTCACATCTTTTTGCGTTTCAGGCCATGAGTTTTACTCTCTTAAAAACCCGAGTGTCACTTAGACAATGTGCAGACGGCAACTGAGTTTGAGAAAATGTTCTGCTGTTTCATTTCCAACTCCCTTCCATATTAACAGTTCGTTCTCTCTATACAATGAATCATTCATGAGACAAATGTGTGGGTGATCCACCAGCTCGCCCTCCAGACCCACAGTCCGCTCCAGCGGCCAGCTCAGGACCCTGGAGGAGAATGATGAAATTTGGGGACCAGTAATATGATAAAAGCAAAAATCATCTTCTTGCATATGGCGTGCACAGCCTAAAGTTGTAGGGCAACTTGTTCTATTTGATCTTATTTGATTGTGCACGCCGGGTTGATTGCACAAGAGTAAATATCCATGTCATCACGTGTGCATCAAGTCATACAGTGTGGAAACAGGCCCTTCTGCCCGACTTGCCCATTCTGACCCATCTACACTAGTCCTGCACTCCCACACTCCAAACATGCGCAGGTTTGTAGGTTAATTGGCTTCGGTAAAATAGTAAAATTTCCCCACTGTGTGTAGGGTAGTGTTAATGTGCGGGGATCGCTGGTCGGTGCGGACTCGGTGGGTCGAAGGGGCTTTTTCAATGCTGTGTCTCTAAACTAAACTAAAAAAAAAAAGAATTGCCAACTCAGCACTAAATCCTGGCAGAGTGTCTGTGACAACTCTGCCGATTAACATGTAGAATGCAGAGTGGGGGTATGTGACTGTGCTCATGTCTAACTAGTCCATTGAGGAACCAACAAAGTCAGTTTGCTGAGAAAGTATAAGAGAGCTCATTACAGAAGCTGAATCACCGTCGAATCAATGCAGTGTAATATTACAAGAAAGATGCAGTTTGCGGAGAATGGCGACCTGCACGGTTGCGTTTTGCCATAATGTCCTGTTGCAGAACCTCAGCAATGATAGACCTTTGACTTTGTCTTGGTTTGGGGCCAGCTCTGTCCAAGACTGCCAGACCATTGCAAAGAGCTGTGAACGTAGCCCAGTCCGTCACACACACACACACACACACACACACACACACACACACACACACACACACACACACACACACACACACACACACACCTCCACCATTGTCCCCATCTTTACCTCACGCTGCCTCATAAAAGCAGCTGACGGAACCAAAGACTTGTCCCACCCCTTGGATATCCCATCTTCTCCCCGCTCCCGCCCAGCAGAAGGTACAGAAGCTTGAAAGCGAGCACCACCAGACTCGGGAACAGCCTGAAGAAGGGTCTCGACCCGAAACGTCACCCATTCCTACTCCATAGATGCTGCCTCACCCGCTGAGTTACTCTAGCATTTTGTGTCTACCAACAGCTTCTTCCCCTCTGTTATCAGGCTTCTGAATGGTCCTTCCATAAGCTAGGGTACTGTATGATTCACCTCCACCCCCATTGTGGTCATTGGACTCTGCACTCTGTATCTTCCCCTTTGCTCCACCTATCGTACCTGTCTACCTTGATTGCATTTATACCTGGTGTTATCTGATTTGATTGAACAGAATACACCACCGAGCCTTTCACTGTACACTGTTGACTCCAGCTCGAAACAACAAAAGTTGAAGTGATTGGGGAAATTGGGGATGTGCTGGGATAACTCAGCGGGTCAGGCAGCATCTCTGGGGAAAAAGGACAGATGACGTTTCGGGTCAGGACCCTTCTTCACACCTGCAACTGGCTTCAGCGCTGTTCATAAGTTATAGGAGTGTAATTATGGTAGCTCTAAACAGACCAAAGTGGAAGTGATCGGGGAAATCCTCTGTCTATGGGTCTTGGTGTTTATCCAGCTGTAAGCGACAACGATAAGAATATTAATTAAATGACTTGCGATAACTCGGCAAGTTTATTCTGTGAGCAGTCGAAATAAATGGAAACACAAATGAAACTGCTGCAGCTCATCTTAAATCCAAAGCCAACTCCACAATATTGGATTGCTGGGCTAGCTTTACTCCCACTGCAGGTAGAGGCGCTTATTGCTTTCAATTTCAACTGCAAAGGCATTAATTTAATAACTTAATCGGGACGGCACAGTGGCGCAGCGGTAGAGTTGTCTTATAGCGCCAGAGGCCCAGGTTCAATCCTGACTACAGGGGTGCTGTCTGTACTGAGTTTATATTCTATGTCGCTCTTCTAGGGAGATGCTAACTGCATTTCGTTGTCTCTGTACTGTACACTGCACAATGAAGTTTGAATCTAAATCTGAGTTTGTACCTTCTCCCTGTGACCGTGTGGGTTTTCTCCGGGTGCTCTGGTGTCCTCCAATATTGCTAAAAATGTACAGGTTTGTAGGTTAATTGGCTTGCGTGAACTGTGTCCCTCGCGTGTAGTGTAGAAATAGTGAACGGGCGATCGTTGGTCAGCGCGTTCTCAGTGAGTCAGTGGCTCCTGTTTCAATGCTGTATCCAAACTAAACTAAACTAGTTAGTTGTGAAAAGCAGATATGCGTGCATATTGATATTGGAGCAAGTAAGACTGTTGTGCACCTGTAAAGGGGCTGTCCTGCTTGGGCGGCCTAATTGGCGAGTTTAGAAGAGTTTGAAAAAATGACATATCGAAGACCAGCTTCGACTAGCTATGACTAACTTTGGTAAATTGGACACCAAATAGTGGAGAGTGAAGACGACCTCCTTCGATCTCCTTCGACTATGATGAAGACTATCTACGACTACCTTCGACTACCCTCGATTACCTACGACTAACATGCCGATCTACTACGACCTACTGCGACTAAACCTACGAATAAAAAAAGTATACATTTTTTCCATGGCGACCTTTGTTTACTCACGGGCATTTTGTAACATATTGAAATAAACGCCGCGACCTAGCTGAGGCCTCGAGTACGCGGAGATCACTCTCGAGCATGAAGGAGAGTTACGAAGACTTCCTACGACCTCGTGTCCACCATGCTGCGAATATGAGTTGAGGGCAAACTCGCGGATTAGGCCACCCAAGTGGGACAACCCCTTAATACTAAAGAAAAAATAATAATAAAGCAAAAATTGAGTCTGAAGTTCCCACTGAGTTACTCCAGCATTTTGAAAATAAGTTACACCTTTGGTGTAAACCAGTCTGTTGCTGAAGGTGCTCCTCAGGTTGACCAGCGTGTCATGGAGGGGGTGATCTGTATTGTATTTGCTACTCGTAGCTGGAGTAAGGTTCGATTTAGTTGCAGAGTTTGACTTGACTCCTTCACTTTGAACCATAACATTGCGCCAAAGGAAACGTAGCAGAGAATTGGCCATCATGACCAAGGCTGTTCCCCTGACAGCTACCAGTTGCACATCACTCAATAACACTTGCAGAGACACAGATAGCATGAGAATTTATTGGCCCGTTGTAAACTCTCAGACCTATTTGTAGACAGACCGATAAGCAAAACCATTCCCCGCTGTAATCCACCTCAGTTTGTTTACACAACCATTTTAGTTTAGTTTAGAGATATAGTGTGAATACAGGCCCTTCGGCCCACCCAGCCCGTGCCGACCATCGATCACCCGTTCACACTAGATCTGTGTCATCCCACTTTCTCATCCACTACCTGCACACGAAGGACAATTTACAGCAGCCAATTAAAGCCCCTGTCCCACTGTACGAGGTAAATCAAGAGTTCTCCCGAGTTTTCCCCTGATTCGAACTCGGAGAATGTCCGTAGCGGGACCGTGGGAGTTCGTGGATTTCTCATAGCGGCTCGTACGAGTAAAAAGTAACAATTTTTTTCATCACGAGTATTATTTTACTCGTGGACATTTTTCGCAGTGTTGAAAAAACGTCACGAGTTTACCGGATGTCCCGAGTACCTACCGTTACTCGTACGAGCCGCTACGGGACATCCACGAGCTCTGATGGACCCACTACGGACATTCTCCGAGTTAAAATCAGGGGAAAACACGGGAGAACTCTTGATTTACCTCGTACAGTGGGACAGGCCCTTAACCTGGCACCATCTTGCCAACTACCGATCGCCTACACACTAGGATTTTGTGTTGTCCCAGATTTGCATTCCACACACTAGGGGAAATCTTAGAAATGTGGGAGGAGACTGGAGAACCCGGAGAAAAACACAAGCGGTCACAGGGAGAACGTGCAAACTCCACACAGACTGCACCCCTATGCCCCTGTCCCACTTACGAAACCTGAACGGAAACCTCTGGAGACTTTGCGCCCCACCCAAGGTTTCCGTGAGGTTCCCGGAGGTTTTTGTCAGTCTCCCTACCTGCTTCCACTACCTGCAACCTCCGGCAACCACCTGCAACCTCCAGGAACCGCACGGAAACCTTGGGTGGGGCGCAAAGTCTCCAGAGGTTTCTGTTCAGGTTTCCTAAGTGGGACAGGGGCAAAAGTCAGGATCGAACATTGGTGTCTCCCACACTCGAAAGACGTACAGGTGTGTAGATTAATTGGCTTCAGTACGTTGAAAAATAGTCCCCAGTGCGTAGGCTAGCATATGGGGGTGATCGCTGGTCGGCTAACTGAACTTAGACTCTTGATATTTTTGATGCATTTATATGTGCCCCAATATCTCAGCAGAGAACTGTTCACCAACTTTTTAACACTTACCAGCGATCAGTTGTAAGGAAAATTAACTTTAATTGGCTTCGGTGTGTGTGTAAATTGTCCCCAGCGTGTAGGATAGTGTTAATGTGCGGGGATCGCTGGTCGGCGCGGACTCGGTGGGTCGATGGGCACTATTTCCGCGCTGTATCGTGAAGGTGGAATCTCATATAGACAGGGTGGTAAAGAAAGCTTTTGGTGTGCTGGCCTTTATAAATCAGAGCATTGAGTATAGAAGCTGGGATGTAATGTTAAAATTGTACAAGGCATTGGTGAGACCAAATCTGGAGTATGGTGTACAATTTTGGTCGCCCAATTATAGGAAGGATGTCAACAAAATAGAGAGAGTACAGAGGAGATTTACTAGAATGTTGCCTGGGTTTCAACAACTAAGTTACAGAGATAGGTTGAATAAGTTAGGTCTTTATTCTCTGGAGCGCAGAAGGTTAAGGGGGGACTTGATAGAGGTCTTTAAAATGATGAGAGGGATAGACAGAGTTGACGTGATCAAGCTTTTCCCTTTGAGAATAGGGAAGATTCAAACAAGAGGACATGACTTCAGAATTAAGGGACAGAAGTTTAGGGGTAACATGAGGGGGAACTTCTTTACTCAGAGAGTGGTAGCGGTGTGGAATGAGCTTCCAGTGGAAGTGGTGGCGGCAGGTTCGTTGGTATCATTTAAAAATAAATTGGATAGGCATATGGATGAGAAGGGAATGGAGGGTTATGGTATGAGTGCAGGCAGGTGGGACTAAGGGAAAAAAGTTGTTCGACACGGACTTGTAGGGCCGAGATGGCCTGTTTCTGTGCTGTAATTGTTATATGGTTATATGGTTATATAGTATCTCTAAACTAAACTGAACTTGAGATGAGTTGTTCACGTCTGGTGTTAATGGCTGAGTTACTGGGTCAAGCGGCTTTTACATTTGCAAGCTCGCTGTGAGTTGGCTGGGCTCACACATTCTGTCAGTACTAACGATACTTAAGACACATTTTGCGATTCGGCTTATCGTCTTAGAATAATGCCAATCTTGTATCTACACTGGTCAGAATTGTAATCACCTCATTCGAAGTAAAAATAAAGGAGTGAATCTTGTAAAGTCACATTGGCACACTACTTACATAACAGCCTTGAGTTCATCTTGACCTCCATGCATTTTACAGTATACTCGTAGCAAACTATTTATTTCTGTTCAAGTTTAAAGTCACATGTTAGTCCCATTATCTTGCGCCTTTGTTGTAAGATAATTTGAGTAAGGACAATCTTGCTATTGAGGGAGTGCAGCGCAGGTTTACCAGGTTAATTCCCGCAATGGGCTTGTACACTCTGGAGTTTAGAAGGATGAGAGGATATCTTATTGAAACACATAAGAATATTCAGTGTTTTGACACGCTAGAGGCTGGAAACATGTTCCCGATGTTGGCGGAGTCCAGAACCAGGGGCCACAGTTTGAGAATAAGGGGTAAGCCATTTAGAACGGAGATGAGGAAACACTTTTTCACACAGAGAGTTGTGAGTCTGGAATTCTCTACCTCAGAGGGCGGTGGAGGCCAGTTCTCTGGATGCTTTCAAGAGAGAGTTAGATAGAGCTCTTAAAGATAGCGGAGTCAGGGGATATGGGGTACTGATTGGGGATGATCGGCCATGATCACATTGAATGGCGGTGCTGGCTCGAAGGGCTGAATGGTCTACTCCTGCACCTATTGTCTATTGTCTTCCAGTTTGCTCTGCTGTACTGCCAGTTTAGTCGATTTAACAGATTGTATAATTAAAAACTAAACTATCAAACAGATTCTATTTGTCTAAATAAGACTGTCATTCACAAATTACTCGTAAGGTCAGAAGTGATAAGAGCAGAATTAGTCCATTCAGCCCATCGTCAACTCCGCTATTCAAGCATGGTTGATCTATCTCTCCCTCTCAACCCGATTCTCCTGCCTTCTCCCCATAACCTCTGACACCATTGTAATTGTAAGAGAATTGGCAAAAATGAATATTCAGCTGCAGGATATAAATAACAATGCAACTGGAAATATGATGATAAATCACAGCAAAAGTTGAAACAAAGAACTGCAGATGCTGGTTAATGCACAAAAGACACAAAGTGCTGGAGTAACTCAGCAGGTCAGGCAGCATCCCTGTAGTCTGAAGAAGGGTCTTGAGCCAAAACGTCACCTATTCCTTTCCTCCAGAGATGCTGTCTGACCCACTGAGTTACTCCAGCTTAGAAACATAGAACAATAGGTGCAGGAGTAGGCCATTCGGCCCTTCGAGCCAGCACTGCCATTGAATATGATCATGGCTGATCATCTAAAATCAGTACCCCGTTCCTGTTTTTTCCCCATATCCCTTGATCCCGTTAGCCTTAAGAGCTAAACTCTCGCTTGAAAACATCCAGTGACTTGGCCTCCACTGTCTTCTGTGGCAGAGAATTCCACAGATTCACAACTCTCTGGGTGAAAAAGTTTTTCCTCATCTGTCCTAAATGGTCTACCCCTCATTCTTAAACTGTGACCCCTTGTTATGGACTTCCCCCCCCCCCCCCCCCTCCCCTGGAGAATGTGTCTACCCCTGGAGAATGTGGATAGGTGACGTTTCGGGTTGAGACCCTTCTTTGGACCCTGGCAAAAATAAGCTGTGGAGATGTGAAAGGAATAACAATTTTAATTCTGCTCGAGTGTACAAGTGAAGTGAGTGCTAAAGATAGAGCCATTTAAAACCTCGCGTTGAGATGAGTAATTGAATGGGAATGTAACCGTGAGACTGCAAGAATTGAACCTTGTTCATTTATGGCATTGTCCCTGTGTGTTGCAAATGACCCTCAACCAGGATTCCTGCGCTGAAAGACCTCTTGGCTAAAACAAAAAAAGAAGAAGAAAAAAAACCCAGTCCTCTAATGGGCTATTGGTGTAGTTGAGTTGCTGCTGTGAGAATGTCATCTGCACAAGTACGCAGGAAGTGCGCTACTGCCAAGTACATCGTCGGCGCTGCCAGCAAGATTGACTCCAGCACCGTTCTTCGCCAAGGACCTCTGACAACAAACGAATAGCAATTGTGACCCAGAACTGAAAAGTAAACACAATGTCACACAGAACGAACAAGAGGTTTTCCACCACTGACAGAATGATAAATCGGACTCCACAATTTGCAAAGAAAGAAAGAGAGTTAGTCTTTGTACGCTGAACACACATTTACGTTTCCTGCTAGCATTAAGCCCGTTTGTCTTTTGTACAAACAGGGGGTAAAAAAATTAAATACATCCCTCAGCTTTGCTGTAACTCAAAGTCATTTCTGTTGTCGAAGCCTTCAAAAACTTCAGTGTCATCGTGACATTTTTCTCTCTGGTCTATAGCTGGATGATATACTATTTAAGGCCGTGTAATAGATGGCATTTTGACTGGTTCGAACACTTATTTACATAGTTTTAAAACAATTCAGTCACATCTGTTGATCATTTTTACTGTAACGTGCACTGCAAGCCATCAATTAATCTTGCAAACATTATTATCCTTTCAGACAAGTCGCTGTTAGAAGCAGCAAGGTGTGACAATTACATCAGGAGTCCATAAGTAAGGGTTATATTGAATGGATTCCTTATTGCAAATCTCTTTCAATAAGGGTTACAGTGAATGAGTCATGGAGTGATACAGTGTGGAAACAGGTCCTTCGGCCCAACTTGCCCACACCGGCCAACATGTCCCAGATACACCAGTGTCATAGTCCTGTCCCACGGTACGAGTTCATTCCAAGAGCTCTCCCGAGTTTAAAAAAAATCAAACTCGTGGTAAGCACGGAGAATGAACGTAGCGGGTACGTCGGAGCTCGGGGACGTCTCTTCGCGGCTCGTAACACTAACGGCAGGTACTCAGGAAGACTCGCTAATGGCAGGTAAGCACGGGAAGACTCGTGAAGATTTTTCAACATGTTGAAAAATGTCCACGAGAGCCCCGAGTACCGACGAGTGGCCATTACCGTAAATCTCCGAGTTCGAATCAGGGCAAACTCGGGAGAACTCTTGGAATGAACTCGCACCGTGGGACAGGGCTTTTAACCAGCCTGCGTTTGGTTCATACCCCACTCAACCTGTCCTATCTATGAACCCGTCTAAATGTTTCGTAAACATTGCGAAAGTACCTGCACGTGGTTTAGTTTAGTTCAGAGATACAGTGCGGAAACAGGCTATTCGGCCCATCGAGTCCGCACCGACCAGCGATCCCTACACACACTAGGATCAATTAACAATTTTACCAAGTCAATTAACGTACGAACCTGTACGTCTTTGGAGTGTGGGAGGAAACCGGAGCACCCGGAGAAAACCCCACGCAACTCATGCGGAGAACGTACAAACTCTGAACGTCCAAACTCAGCACCTGTAGTCGGGATCAAGCCCATGACCCAGCATCTGCAGTCAGGATCGAACCCATGCAACAACTCCACCGCTGCACCACCGTGCCATCCTATCCTTTAAGATATCTTTAGTTAAAAGTGGAGAATCCCTATTATATTGCAAATTAACAATTTTCTTGTTGATTACGATTAGAGCATTAGCTTAACACTTTTATTCTGATGGATTCACATTGTTCTCACATATTCCCAATGTTTTTTATTTATTTCCACCCAACATGGACTGGGGGACATTTGATGCTTGTTTTTTCCATTGGTAACAATGTTTGTTTTCGTTCAATCCAACATTTTCCAAGAAACTGCTGTTTACTTTAAAAGTTTGTAGATTAGCTGTATTCCATAAAAATGTTACCAGGCTTTAACTGAACCTCACGATTTCAAGATCTTGGGGGGCCGGGATTCCGGCCTGGAAAGTCGGCAATGGGAACGGATCTGCCGCAGCCGGCTGGGTTTCGAGCTCCGACAAACTTGACCCACAGATCGGCCACGGAAGTCCCGATGAGCTCGAGATCGGAAGCCTCACCCGTTCAGGGAGACACATTTTCGAGGGACCTTCCGGGGGGAAGGGGAGGTGGGGGGGGGATGTCATGTGGAATCTCGTAATTTTGTCCTGATGAAAGGAGGTGTCGGACCACTGGTGGTGGACCCATGCGTGGTGAAAGTCGGATGCCAACTCTGGCCACCACAGAACTAGCTTTAAGGGCCTGTTCCACTTGGGCGACCTAATCCGCGAGTTCTGGCGAGTTTGCCCTCGACTCATACTCGCAGCATGGTCAACACGAGGTCGTAGGAGGTCTTCGTAACTCTCCTTCATTCTCGAGAGTGGTCCCCGCGTTCTCGAGGCCTCAGCTAGGTCACGGCGTTTTTTTCAATATGTTAAAAAATGCCCGCGAGTAAAAAAAGGTCCCCATGGAAAAAATCGACACTTTTCCTACTCGTAGGTTTAGTCGTAGTAGGTAGTAGTAGGTCGGCATGTTAGTTGTAGGTAATCAAGGGTAGTCGTAGATAGTCTTCATCATAGTCGAAGGGAGGTCGAAGGAGATCGAAGGAGGTCGTCTTCACTCTCCACTATTCGGTGTCCAATTTTCCTGAAGTTAGTCGTGGCTAGTCGAAGCTGGTGTTCAACATGTCATTTTTTCAAACTCGCCAATTGGTTCGCCCAAGTGGGACAGCCCCTTTAAGCTTTAGTCACAGTGGGGACTTCCGGGAGGGTTTTTGTCCGGATTAGGGGGCCCAGACCAAAGATTGCCAGATAATCGGTGTTAAAAATGCCGGCTAGTTATGTTGAAAGGGAATTAAGTAGTGGGATATCTTGCCTCTACCCTATAATTCCCACCTGACCCTCCGCCATCAAATTTACCGTAAAATTTTCCTTTCCCACCACTCTTTTGCCTTTTCTCTTGAGCTGTAGAGACATTTACACTTTAGACTTCAGGGAGGCAGCGCAGAATCAGGCCCTTCAGCCCATCAAGTCCATGCTGCCCAGCTATCAACCCATGCACTAATCTACACACACTAGGGACATCTTTAAAAAAAAACTTAACAAAGCCAATTGACCTACAAACCTGTCCGTCTTTGGAGGATGGGAGAAAACCGGAGCACCCGGAGAAAACCTACGCGGTCACAGGGAGAACGTACAAACTCCATACAGACAGCACCCGTAGTCGGGATGGAACCCGGGTCTCTGGCGCTGTGAGGCAGCAACTCCACCGCTGCACCACCGTGTCGCCCTTGAAATTCACAACTCCTTATCACAGTGCTTAAATAGTTTAAATCATCAAGGAAATGTTTCTATTGTGTTAAATACACCACAAACTATTTTCCAGTAAATTGAAATAAATAGTGTGATTACTCTACAGTCTAATCAACTTGTGCTAAAGGTTTTGACAAGTTCAATTGAAGATAAATAAACATTAGTATTTCGGAGAAAAAAGACACACACAGCACAGGAGGCTGCGGAGGCCAAGTCAATGGATATTGTTAAGGCAGAGACAGTACGGGTGTCGGGGGTTATGGAGAGAAGGCAGGAGAATGGGTAAGAAGGAACTGCAGAAGATAGACCACCGAAGTTAGACACAAAAAGCTGGGGTAACTCAGCGGGACAGGCAGCATCTCTGGAGAGAAGGAATGGGTGACGTTTTGGGCTGAGACCGTTCTTCAGACTCAGTCCCACTGTCTGAAGAAGGGTCTCGACCCGAAACGTCACCCATTCCTTCTCTCCAGAGATGCTGCCTGACCCGCTGAGTCTGAAGAAGGGTCTTGACCTGAAACGTCACCCATTCCTTCTCTCCAGAGATGCTGCCTGTGACAGTGGGACTGAGTCTGGAGAAGGGTCTCGACCCGAAACGTCACCCATTCCTTCTCTCCAGAGATGCTGCCTGTCTATGTACAATAATTACAATAATATTTAGCCTAATTGTGGCAAACTGATGTGGGGGATCTGTTTACTGGTGGGTTTTTTTCGTATGTCTTTGTAAATTACACACAGACTGAGAGGAAAGAGATCTTTTCAACTGGGGAACCGGCCCCCCGTTCGAGAGGCCTTGCATGTCTCTCTCAGATATCACTGGCACTTCCAAACAAAACCGCTCTGCTTCATCCCGCAATTACTCCACAAATCCCCCAGAGAGACGATTGTTTGAAACAGGGCTCTGGTAAAGCGGTGGAATGATTTCTGGAGAAATGTCAAAAGCAGTCTAACGAAAGCCATGAGCTGAAATGAATCACAAACGTTCTTTCGCATTTCACTGATCAGCGTTACTTGGGCCCCGCAGCTCTGAAGAAGGCCTCAATGAAATGTTCCACGGATAAAGGTTCGGAGATATTAAAAATTATTTAGTAATGACTGAATACAACTTTGATTGGGGAGTAATCTCATGAATGAGTTCAGTTTAGTTTATTGTCACATGTACCGATTGTACAGTGAAGGTCACAAGGTCATAAGTGATGGGAGCAGAATTAGGCCATTCGGCCCATCAAGTCTATTCTGCCATTCAATCAAGACTGACCTATCTCTCCTAACTCCATTCTCCTGCCTTCTCCCCATAACCTCTGACACCCGTACTAATCAAGAATCTATCTATCTCTGCCTTAAAAATATCCATCGACTTGGCCTCCACAGCCTTCTGTGGCAAAGAATTCCACAGACTCACTGACTAAAGAATTTCCCACTCATCTCCGTCCTAACGTAACATCCTTTAATTCTTGAGGCTATGACCTCTAGTCCTAGACTCTCCCACTAGTGGAAACATCCTTTCCAAATCCACTCGATCCAAGCCTTTAACTATTCGGTGATGTTCCTCATTCGTCTAAACTCAGTGGAAACCTTTTGTTTGAGTAAGTAAGTTTATTGGCCAAGTATTCACATACAAGGAATTTGCCTTGGCGCTCCGCCCACAAGTAACAACATGATATATAGTGACAGTTACGAATGACTCAGAAAACACTAAACATTAATAATAATAAAACATTAAGACATTAATAAGACATTTTGTTGCTTGCTAACCAGCCAGCAGAAAGGCAATACAAGATAACAATCCAGTGTACAGATACATGAAAATGAGATAACATTTAGTACAAGGTAAAGCCAGCAAAGTCCGATCAAGGATAGTCCGAGGGTCCCCGCTGAGGTAGATAAAAGTTCAGGACTGCTCTCTGGTTGTGGTAAGATGCTTCAGTTGACTGAAATTTAAGTGCATTTAGGCTGATAAATGTCTTTCTTCAATTGAATAACTGACACTTCCACAATCAACGGTGGCATAGTGGTAGAGTTGCTGCCTTACAGCGGCAGAGACCTGAGTTAGATCCTGGCTACGGGTGCTGCCTGCTTGGAGTTTGAGACCACGAGGGTTTTCTCCGGGTGCACCGGTTTCCTCCCACACTCCAAAGACGTACAGATTTGTCTGAAGAAGGGTTTCGGCCCGAAACGTTGCCTATTTCCTTCGCTCCATAGATGCTGCCGCACCCGCTGAGTTTCTCCAGCACTTTTGTCTACCTTCGATATTCCAGCATCTGCAGTTCCTTCTTAAACAGGTTTCTAGATTAATTTGGTTTCGATACAAATAGTAAATCGTCCCTAGTGTGTAGGGTAGTGCGAGTGTATCTAGGTGATTATGGACTGGTGGACATGGACTCGGTGGACTGAAGGCCCTGGTTCCATGCTGAAGACAACAATACCAAATTGTAACATGGCCCCCCCCAACTTCTATACTCAATACAGTGGAGTCCGTGAGGAATCTACATTTGATAGTTTAATAGCCCTGTCCCACGGTGCGAGTTTATTCCAAGAGCTCTCCCGAGTTAAAAAAAAATCAAACTCGTGGTAAGCACGGAAAATGAACGTAGCGGGTACGTCGGAGCTCGGGGACATCTCAGCGCTAACGGCAGATACTCGGGAAGGCTTGCTAACTGCAGGTAAGCACGGGAAGACTCGTGAAGACTTTTCAACATGATGAAAAATGTCCACGAGAGCCCCGAGTACTGACGAGTGGCCATTACCGTTCGAATCAGGGCAAACTCGGGAGAACTCTTGGAATGAACTCGTACCGTGGGACAGGGGTTTAATAGTTTCAATGTAGTTTGCTTGAAGTTATTTTTGGTTGGATATACTGTATGAATGCTTTTGTTGGAAAGCTATAAATAAGCTCTGGGGATGATCATTATAGAGTACCAGCAGGAAGTTTTCAGACTACAACATCAATTTGGTAAATTACTGAACTAGATACAGGAAGCATTTAATTTAAGGAAATATCATACAGTTTAATATGGGTAGCAAAGAATGTTCTGTGATTGAGTGAAGGCACAAATTGCACCCAGCGCACAATTTAAACTGCACGTCCACATTTATGGTAGCAAAATTAAATTGAGGTGACAGGTTAGAAAATAGAGAATGGGCTGTCACGGTGGCGCAGCGGTAGAGTTGCTGCCTTACAGCAAATGCAGCGCCAGAGACACGGGTTCAATCCCGACTACGGGTTCTGTCTGTACGTTCTCCCCGTGACCTGCGTGTGTTTTCTCCGAGAACTTTGGTTTCCTTCCACACTCCAAAGACGTACTGGTTTGTAGGTTAATTGGCTTGGTATAAATGCAAAAATTGTCTCTAGTGGGTGTGGGATAGTGTTAATGTGCGGGGATCGCTGGTCAAAGCCGAAGGGCCTGTTTCCGCACTGTATCTCTAAACTAAACTAAACAATATATTTTTTGGTTTATACATGTATTAGAGTAGGGACTGTACCAGCAGTAGATTCCAAGGTGACCTGATTATTGTTATATTTGTGCAGGAATGATGAGGAATCTGTATTATTGAAGTGTTTAAGAAGGAATTGCAGATGCTGGAAGATCGAAGGTACACAAAAATGCTGGAGAAACTCAGCGGGTGCAGCAGCATCTATGGAGCGAAGGAAATAGGCAACGTTTCGGGCCGAAACCCTTCTTCAGACTTATTGAAGGTTCAAGTGTAGTATTTAGGGTCATAGAGACAAAGAGCAGGGAAACAGGCCCTTCAGCCCATCTTGTCTGTACTGACTGCATGGAGAAAGTGAGATTCCACATATTGGAATGGTGCAAAAGTGAGCGATGCACAACAGGAGAATAACTAAAGAAGGGTCTCGACCCGAAGCGTCACCCATTCCTTCTCTCCAGAGATGCTGCCCGTCCCGCTGAGTTACTCCGGCATTTTGTGTCTATCTTCGGAGAATAAGTAATTGCAGTTTCTCTGCTACACACTTGTATTTGTGCGTCTGGGCAGCTGAGGGAGTACAATTGGTCCCGGTCAGCTAAGGGATGGAGTGTACCGGTGTCAGGGGTTATGGGGTGAAGGCAGGAGAATGGGGTTCGGAGGGAGAGATAGATCAGTCATGATTGAGTGATGGAGTAGACTTGATGGGCCGAATGGCCAGATTCTACTCCTATCACTTATGACCTCCTGACGTTACGACCGCATGGTGATGTGGCACTCCAACGACAGGCCTGGCTCACCCGCCGTGCAACGGGAGCCTGACTGCAGAGAGGGGAGCCGCGGAGTGGAGGATGGAGGGGGGATAGCGGTGGCTGCTGGACAAAGGGCCCTGTGAGAAGAACCGGGGGGGGATCCCATCTGCATCCTCGAGGTCGGCTGCGGGAGGACCCCCCCCACAAGGGCTGAAGAGGACTGGGCGAGGAGAGGCACGACGGTTCGCGGGACGACTGGAATGGAGGTGGCTGCTGCAACAGGGCCTTGTTGCCAACTGCAGCCTGTACTGTAAAATGGCAGCAAAATGGCGTCTCTCACGTGAAGACTCAGTGGGTGGCTCTGCACATTCTCATAAGGGCATAAGGAATAGAATTAGGCCATTCGGCCCATCAAGTCTACTCCGCCATTCAACCATGGCTGATCTATCTCTTCCTCCTAACCCCATTCTCCTGCCTTCTCCCCACAACCTCTGACACCCGTACTAATTAAGAATCTATCTGTCTCTGCCTTAAAAATATCCACTGGCTTGGCCTCCACAGCCTTCTGTGGCAAAGAATTCCACAGATCCACCACCCTCTGACTAAAGAAATGTCTCCACATCTCCTTCCTAAAAGATCATCCTTTAATTCTGAGGCTGTGACCTCTAGGCCTAGACTCTCCCACTGGTGGAAACATCCTCTCCACATCCACTCTTTCCAAGTACTTTCACTATTCTGTACGTTTCAATTAGGTCCCCCCTCGTCCTTCTAGACTCTAAACTCTGTAGCAACCAGGCGATTGTACACATGTACGGTGGCCTGTGTGCAAAAAAAATAAAGTATTTCTCTGTACCTTGGTGTAGGTGATAATAAATAAACCATTGACAACGGTAAGCTGAGTGGAAAGGACCCTGCATTAAGAGGCAAAGCAACACTAATCTGAATGTAGCCAGATTGTCTGAATGTCACGGTTGGGTGCTCAGAGGATGTTGAATATCATCACATCACTGTTGGCCTTCCATTGGAACAAGTGATTCATTAAAATTGTCCCCAACTACATCATCAAAAGTAAAAAAAAGCTTGAAAAGGAACTCCAGATTACGGAGCGGAACGGAGAGACAGACGGAGTTTGTACGTTCTCCCCGTGGGTTTGCGGTCTCCAAGATCTGCGGTATCCTCCCACGCTCCAAAGACGTGCAGGTTTGGAAGTTAATTGGCTTGGCATAAGTGTCAATTGTCCCCAGTGTGTGTAGGATAGTGTTAGTGTGAGGGGCTCGTTGGTCGGCGCGGACTCGGTGGGCTGAAGGGCCTGTTTCCGCGCTGTATCTCCGAACTGAAAACTAAACGAAAGTAAACTAAACTGCGGTACCCAACCTGCCCATGTACCCCTGACCTCACACGCCCACCCCCCCCCCCCCCCAGCCAAAGATCAGCACCTTTCCCCATGAACACGGCAACTAACTGTCTGTGACTGTTTCCCCTCTCCAATTCACAACCCCCATCAAACCCTCTCGTCGTTACTACAGCAACCTCCTGCCCCCCCCCCCAACAACCCCCCCTCTCCCACTGAATGGGCAGACATCTCAACCTATTTAGTTTTTCTCACTAACCAACCTGATCTCCCGGTGGCTCAGCACTTCAACTCCCACTTCCATTCCGAATCTGAGCTTTCTGTCCTGGACCTCCTCCATGGCCAGAGTGAGGCCCACTGCTAATTGGAGGAGCAGTACCTCATATTTTGCTTGGGTAGTTTACGCCCCAGCGGTATGAACATTGATTTCTCCTATTTCAGGTAGTCCCTGCTTTCTCCCTCCTTCCCCTCCCCTTCCCAGCTCTCCCACAAGCCCACTGCCTCCTCCTCTTCCTTTCTTCTTCCTGCCCCCCCCCCCCTCAACCTCCACATCAGTCTGAAGGAGGGTCTCGACCAGAAACGGCACCTATTCCTTCGCTCCATAGATGCTGCCTCACCCGCTGAGTTTCTACCTTCGATTTTTCCAGCATCTGCAGTTCTTTCTTAAACAAATAGTTGTTTTCACTGCTATGCTCTGGCATGGCAGTTCTAGCTGGAACAGTGGCAGCACGGTGGTGCAGCCGTAGAGAGCTGCTGCCTCACAGCGCCAGGGGCCCGGGTTCGATCCTGACTATGGGTGCTGTCTGCATGGAGTTAGCACGTTCTACCCGTGACCTGCGTGGGTTTCCCTCCCACACTCTCCGGCTTCCTCCCACACTCCAAAGACGTGCAGGTTTGACGGCTGAAGATAGACACAAAATGCTGGAGTAAATCAGCGGGACAGGCAGCATCTCTGGAGAGAAGGAATGGGTGGCGTTTCAGGTCGAGACCCTTCTTCAGACTAATTGGCTTCTGTAAATTGTAAATTGTCCCTAGTGTGTGTAGGATTGTGTAAAGGGCCTGTCCCACTTTCACGACCTAATTCACTATCTCTGTTGAGTTTGCCCTTGACTCATACTCGCAGCATGGTCGTCATGAGGTCGTAGGTAGGTCGTAGGTAGGTCGTAGCAGGCTGTGATGCTAGTCGTAGGCACTCGTGGCATCAAGTAGGTCGGGCGTTTTTCTAGCCTGATGAAAAATGTCCACGAGTAAAAAATGTCGTGAATTAGGTCATGAAAGTGGGACAGGCCCTTCAGTGTGCGGGGATCGCTGGTCGCCGCGGACTTGGTGGGTCGAGAGGCATGTTTCCGCGCTGTATCTCTAAACTAAACTAAACTAAGATGAGGTAAGAATCCTTCCCTTGTGTAAAGCCAGTTGAGTTGCTCTGAAGTCTCGCACTTCATGCAGCGTTGACTATCAGATTGGGGAGCTTCCAAGCATAACACTCATTGGCATGCCTTGTTGTTGGAATGCATATGATTTGTGCAATATTACATATAATTGAATGTATGCTGTTGATCGTTGTTGCTCCTCAAGCCAAAAGCCCTCGTGGTGTTTGAGAGGCTTATCTTCCGCGCCGTTTTGATCTTGGGCAGATGCCATTTTGGTTCATGCCTTCATGGTCTGCCGGCTCAGCAGTCTTCAGGAAAATTAATAGCTTCGTGAAGGATGAGTGATGGGGCTGAGTTTAATACGTGCAGCAGCAATTTTATGTGGTCATAAGGGAAAGGAGTAAGATTAGGCCATTCGGCCCATCAGGTCCACTCCGCCATTCAATCATGGCTGATCTATCTCTCCCTCCTAACCCCAGTCTCCTGCCTTCTCCCCATAACCTCTGACACTAATCAAGAATCTATCTAAGGTAGATAAAAATGCTGGAGAAACTCAGTGGGTGCTGCAGCATCTATGGAGCGAAGGAAATAGGCAATGTTTCTGGCCAAAACCCTTCCTCAGGCCCTATTTCCTTCGCTCCATAGATGCTGCCGCACCTGCTGAATTTCTCCAGCACTTTTGCCTACCTTCGATTTTCCAGCATCTGCAGATCCTTCTTAAACAAGAATCTATCTATCTCTGCCTTAAACATATCCACTGACTTGGCCTCCACAGCCTGTGGCAAAGAATTCCACAGATTCACCACCCTCTGGCTAAAGAAATCTCTCCTCATCTCCTTCCTCAAGGAACGTCCTTTAATTCTGAGGCTGTGCCCTCTGGTCCTAGACTCTCCAACTTGTGGGAACATCCTCTCCACATCCACTCTATCCAGGCCGTTCAATGTTCGTTACTGGTATCCAGAAGCCGCATCTTCAATTCAGAGATACCAGCGTTCACATCCTGCAGAGACTTGCAGTCCAAGAGCAGTTTAAGATCATCTTGGATAATAATTATCACAATGTACCACTGAAAGTCAGCCAATAGACACTCTACAACCATTAGAGTAGGAACACAAGGTCAAGAAAAGGTACATGGCATAACAGAATTTGGCCCGATGGGCTTCCACAATCCATTAGCTACAATCTCAGTGTTATTGATACCAGCTATTTTGTTCCAGGTTTATTTAATTACTTAAATTAAAATTCCCCAGTTGCCCTTGTGGGATTTGAACTTGTGCCTTTGAATCAATGGTCCAGAACTTTGCATACTCATAACTTAACCACCACTGCTGTAATTGTTTTCATTTAACTACATCAAAGGACGATATGGAAATGACAGATGTTAATACTTTAACGTACTCACTGACATTTGCATAACCTCGCTTAATTGCCCCGACTCTCTGTTAAAGACTGCACTTGGTCTGAGGTTTGGGCTTAGTTTAGAGATACTGATCACCCGTAGACTGGCTCAGTGTAGTTTAGAGATACAGCATGGAAACAGGCCCTTCGGCCCACCGAGTCAGGGGTTATGGGGAGAAGGCAGGAGAATGGCGATAGGAGGGAGAGATAGATCAGCCATGGTTGAATGGTGGAGTGGACCTGATGGGCCGAATGGCCTAATGCTGCTCCTATCATTTATGGCCTTATGGTCCGCGCTGACCAACGATCACCAATACACTGGTTTAGTTTAGAGATACAGTGTGTGAACAGGCCCTTCGACCCATCGAGTCTGCATCGACCAACGATCGCCCGTGCCCTAGTTCTATCCTATACGCCAAGGATAATTTGCAGAAAGAAATTAACCCCCAAAAATTGTATTTTGTTGGAATGTGGAGGGAACAAGTTAGGTCTTTATTCTTTGGAGCGCAGAAGGTTAAGGGGGGACTTGATGGAGGTCTTTAAAATGATGAGAGGGATAGACAGAGTTGACGTGGATAAGCTTTTCCCACTGAGAGTAGGGAAGATTCAAACAAGAGGACATGACTTGAGAATTAAGGGACAGAAGTTTAGGGGTAACATGAGGGGGAACCTCTTTACTCAGAGAGTGGTAGCTGTGTGGAATGAGCTTCCAGTGGAAGTGGTGGAGGCAGGTTCAATTTTATCATTTAAAAATAAATTGGATAGGTATATGGACGGGAAAGGAATGGAGGGTTATGGTCTGAGTGCAGGTAGATGGGACTAAGTGAGAATAAGTGTTCGGCACAGACTTGAAGGGCCGAGATGGCCTATTTTCCGTGCTGTAATTGTTATATGGTTATATGGAAACTGGAGCACTAGGAGAAAACCCACGAGGTCCCCTGGAACGACTGGGATGGGAGGTGACCTTTGTGGCCAGCTGCAGCTTGGACTGTAAAATGGCTCAAATGGCAACTCTTGCATATGGACACGGTGGGCAGTTCTGTACATTCAGCGGCAGATTGTGCATATGTATAGTATTAAGTATGCAAAAAAAGTATTTCACTGAACCTGGGTACACACACAAAAATAAAGGGAGTTGAGGCTGGGACTATCCCAACATTTGAGAAGCAGTTAGACAGGTACATGGATAGGACAGGTTTGGAGGGATGTGGACCAAATGCTGGCAGGTGAGGCTAGGATAGCTGGGACATGTTGACCAGTGTGGGCGAGTTGTGCTGAATGGCCTGTTTCCCTGCCAGATCACTCTATGACGATGAATTGTTTGAGAGAAACAGGCAAATTTCTTCCTTAAAACTAATTGGAGATAATTCACGTGCCATATTACAGCATTTGTGGATAGTAAATTGAATATAGTTTTTCAGGGATTATCTATGTAAACCTTAAAATATTTCAGAAGGCTTTGGAAAAACAGTGCAATGACCATATCCTTAAAATTTCCATGTTCACGGTATTTAGTTTAGTTTATTCTAGTTTAGAGATACAGCGCGGAAACAGGCCTTTCAGCCCACCGAGTCTGCATCGACCAGCGATCCCCGCACACTAACACTATCCGACACACACTAGGGACAGTTTACTATTCTACTAAGCCAATTAAAGTACAACGCTGGAGAAACTCAGCGGGTGCAGCAGCATCTATGGAGCGAAGGAAATAGGCAACGTTTCGGGCCGAAACGTTGCCTATTTCCTTCGCTCCATAGATGCTGCTGCACCCGCTGAGTTTCTCCAGCTTTTTTGTGTACCTTCGATTTTCCAGCATCTGCAGTTCCTTCTTAAACAATTAAAGTACAAACCTGAAATGTCTTTGGAGTGTGGGAGGAAACCGGAGATCCTGGAGAAAACCCACGCGGTCACGGGGAGAACGTACAGACAAGCGCCCGTAGTGAGGATCGAACCGGGGTCTCCGGCGCAGTAAGGCAGCAACTGTGCCGCTGCACCACCGTGCTGCCCCATGCATTTAAGCCACACGGTTTCAAATAAATCACGTCGTCAGCATAATGCCTTATCTCCCTTGTGGAAAAATAATGAAAGTTAATGGAATCGAGCATTTACTTCATCTGTTACAATCCACAGTTCCATGCCTTGTGACCATGGGGAATGAACATATTTCATTTGCAATAGTTTCCAATGTTAAACCAAACACAGACTTTAATATCAGTTTAATCACTCTGTTCCTTGCTCTGATTGTTTGTGGTTTAGCTAGGAAATACTCCAGCTGCATTAAGAATTAAAAGGATTTCCTTCTGCTGGCACCCAGGTAGGTAGATTTAGTTTAGTTTAGAGGTACAGCGCGGAAACAGGTCCGTCGGCCCACCGAGTTTGCGCCGACCAGCGATCCCCGCACAGAAACACTATCCTACACACACTGGGGACAATTTACACTTTTTTAACCAAAAACCAATTCACATCCAAGCGTGTACAAATGTTTGGAGTGTGGGAGGAAACTGGAGCACCCGGGGGAAACCCACGCAGGTCTCCGGGAGAACGTACAAACTCCGTGCAGGCAGCGCCCGTAGTCGGGATCGATCCGGGGACTCTGGCGCTGGAGGTGTTCTCACTTAACGGGTCTTCGGATACTGACTGTACAGTTTTGGTGGCCGCGTTGTTGGAAGGATGAGGAGGCTCGGGCGAGGGAATGGGAGAGGTAGGGCCAGGGATTAGAGTGTTAACGGTAAGGAGAGCTTGGGAAAACTTGGGTTGTCAGAGACTGAGGGGGGGACCAGATAATAGACAATAGGTGCAGGAGTAGGCCATTCGGCCCTTCGAGCCAGCACCGCCATTCAATGTGATCATGGCTGATCATCCCCAATCAGTACCCCGTTCCTGCCTTCTCCCCATATCACCTGACTCCGCTATTTTTAAGAGCCCTATCTAGCTCTCTCTTGAAAGCATCCAGAGAACCGGTCTCCACCGCCCTCTGAGGCAGAGAATTCCACAGAAATGTTTTGTTTTTAGATGAGCTGGGTTACCAAGAAAATTAAATTAATTGTCTAGCCTTTTGTTATCCAAGGTGCAAGCTATAGATGCACACCCACTCTCGAAAACTGTCAAAACAGCAAAATATAGTACACTGGTGGAACCATTCATTCCAGCCAAGCCATTCACTATTCGATACAGCGCGGAAATAGGCCCTTCGGCCCACTGGGTCTGCACTGACCAGCGAGCGATCCCCGCACATTAACACTACCCAACACACACTGGGGACAATTTTACATTTATATATAACCAGGCCAATTAACCTACAAGCCTGAACATCTTTGGAGTGTGGGAGGAAACTGAAGATCTCGGAGAAAACCCACGCAGGTCACAGGGAGAAGGTACAAACTCTGTACAGACAGCACCCGCGGTCAGGATCGAACCCGGGTCTCCGGCGCTGTGAGGCAGCAACTCTACCGCTGCGCCACCGTGCTGCCCAATAAGAAGGGAATATTGCACCAGGCTGCATACATGATTGGAGGCAATGTTTTCCCCATTTGCTACAATCCCTTTCTGACTTTATTTCTGTTGATGAATGGGTAAAACAACATGAATTTGCTCCAAATTTGCATCCAGATTTGTGACTGGACCGCAAATGCTTTTAGATAAGGGTTGTCATCTCATGAGAGCTGTGTGTGCCATGATCTCAGAAAGATTGAATCATCTCTGGCCTTTTGGCAAAGGCGATCAAATTAGGATATTTTTTCCATCATGCACAGATGTATTCTTACAAGGTTCATAGAGACAAGGAGCAAACAAAAAGCACCCGCTCTCAACACACCAAATATCTGCCGACCATCAACAACTAATCCTGCGTTAAATCCCATTTTCTTTCATGTTTTCCAACCTCATCAACTTGCTCCAAATCCTACACGCATCTGCACACAAGACACAATTTACACTGGCCAATTATCCTCAACTTAATGGAGATGGGAAGTAATTCCTGATAATCAGACCCTTCCCACGGAGCAGCTAATGTGACCTGTTACAATGCTGTCGAAACAAATGTCACTTAAAAGGATTTTATGTGGAATAAAAGGGCATGTGATTGAGGATTATTTATTACCACTGAGGGAAGATTGAATGAAGGACAGGGAAGTAATGTTGAGGGGCATGGGCCAAATGTCTGTACGGAGTTTGTACCTTCTCCCTGTGACCGCGTGGGTTTTCTCCGAGATACTCCGGTAGAGTTGCTGCCTTCCAGCGAATGCAGCGCCCGGAGACCCGGGTTCAATCCCGACTACGGGTTCTGTCGGTACCTTCTCACCGTGACGTGCGTGGGTTTTCTCCGAGATCTTCGACTTCCTCCCACACTCCAAAGACGTACAGGTTTGTAGGTTAATTGGGGCTTGGTATGAATGTGAAGTTGTCCTTGGTGTGTGTTGGGTAGTGTTAATGTGCGGGGATCGCTGGTCGGTGCGGACTCGATGGGACGAAGGGCCTGTTTACGCACTGTATCTCTAAGCTAAACTAAACTAAAATGTGGGCAGGTGGGACTAGTATAGATGGGGTATCTTGGTCAGCGTGGGCAAGTGGGGCCGAAGGGCCTGTTTCCTTGCTGTATATGGTTGGCTCTATGTCAACTATCTGCGCAACCGTGCCCGCCCCGAAGCATTTAAATCACTCTTGTGATCAATGAACAATAAAGGTTCGTTTGGCATTGAAATGAGCTTTTCAGAATCCTCCAGGAATCTCTCTCCAGGAGGATGAAGAGAATTAGAGAGAGCCAAGATGTATCTGAAAGGTGACCAAAGAAAAGGAAATCTCTTTGGACGAATCCATGCCCTATCTCGAAATGGAATGGCAATGCATGGAACTGCAGATGCTGGAATCTTGAATCAAGCACAAAGTGCTGGAGTAACTCAACGGGCCAGGCAGCATCTCTGGAGGACAGGGATAGGTGACGTTTCAGGTCGGAACCCCTTTTGAAGCCCGAACATGAAAATGGTTTGGAGCCCTTCCACATTTCTGCTCCATTAAAAGATAAACCTAATAATAAAATATGCAGAAGCAAGCTGTAGATGGATAACACATTCCTTTAATAATCATCAAAATCATATTATTAATTTCAATGAAACAGATTCAGCAATGATAGTGCTGGAGGAACTCAGCTGGTCAGGCATCATCTCTGGAGATGCTACAGATATTCTTCCGCTGAGTTCAGTTTCTGTCCAGTTTAGTTTAGTGCAGAAACAGGCCCTTCGGCCCACCGAGTTCGCACCACCCAGCCATCCACCACATTAACACTATCCGACACTAACTAAAAGCCCTGTCCCACGCTACGAGTTCATTCCAAGAGCTCTCCCGAGTTTTAAAAAAATCAAACTCGTGGTAAGCACGGAGAATGAACGTAGCGGGTACGTCGGAGCTCGGGGACGTCTCTTAGCGGTAACGGCAGGTACTCGGGAAGACTCGCTAACGGCAGGTAAGCACGGGAAGACTCATGAAGATTTTTCAACATGATGAAAAATGTCCACGAGAGCCCGAGTACCGACGAGTGGCCATTACCGTAAATCTCTGAGTTCGAATCCGGGCAAACTCGGGAGAGCTCTTGGAATGAACTCGTACCGTGGGACAGGGATTTAAGGACAATGTATATTTACACCAAGCCATTCATTCTACAAACCTGTACGTCTTTGGAGTGTGGGAGGGAACCGGAGATTATTGAGAAAACCCACGTGGTCACAGGGAGAACGTGCAAACTCTGTACAGAGTCGGGATTGAAACCGGGTCTCTGGCGCTGCAAGTGCTGTAAGGCAGCAACTCTACCCCTTCGCCATCGTGCTGCCCTTAACTCCAGTTACTCCAGCACTTTGTGTCATTGTTTTGTAAGCCAGCACCTGCAGTTCGACACAAAAACTGGAGTAACTCAGCGGGACAGGCAGCATCTCTGGAGAGAAGCAATGGGTGACATTTCGGGTCGAGACCCTCCTTCAGGCCGGTTAGGGATAAGGTAAACGAGAGATATAGACGGTGATATGGAGAGATGAAGAACAATGAATGAAAGATATGCCAAAAAAGTTATGATGATAAAGGAAACAGCCCATTGTTAGCTGTTTGTAGGGTGAAAATGTGGAGCTATTGCGACTTGGGTGGGGGAGGGATAGAGAGAGAGGGAATGCCGGGGCTCCTTGATGAGAGATAAATCAATATTCATACCACTGGGCTGTACCTTGTTTCTCCTGCAAATATCTGCATTTTCAGGGCTTGACTCAAAGACTCTGGCTCCGTAGATGGAATTGCTAGATCACACAGTTCCTTCTGAAGATCATTGATGTAGAATTATAAAGCTGCTGTTCCTAGAGAGTGGTCACGGTGGCACAGCGGTAGAGTTACTGCCTGACAGCGAATGCAGCGCCGGAGACCCGGGTTCGATCCCGACTCCAGGCGCTGTCCGTACAGAGTTTGTACGTTCCCCCCGTGACCTGCGTGGGTTTTCTCCGAAATCTTCGGTTTCCTCCCACACTCCACAGACGTGCAGGTTTGTAGGTTAATTGGCTTGGTAAATGTAAAAATTGTCCCTCGTGGGTGTAGGATGGCGTTGATGTGCGGGGATCGCTGGTCGGCGCGTACTCGGTGGGCCGAAGGGCCTGTTTCCGCGCTGTATCTCTAAAAATAAAAAAATAAAAAAATAAAAAGAGGTTTACGGAGTAAATGTAATCCCTCACAACCACGCAACTTGAAAAAAATGTTAAGTCTACCAGGACCATTTCCGACATCTCCCTGCCGTTTCTTGACCTCACTATCTCCAACACGGGTAACAGACTACTGACCGACATCCACTACAAACCCGCTGACACCCATGGCTATCTGGATTACACTTCTTCCCACCCTGCTTCCTGTAAGGACTCTATCCCCTACTCCCAATCCTTCCGTGTAACCCGTATCTGCACCCAGGATGAGGTGTTCCAAACCAGGGCATCGGAGATGTCCTCATTCTTCAGGGAACGGGGGTTCCCCTCTTTGACTATAGATGAGGCTCTCACCAGGTTCTCTTCTATATCCCGTAGCTCCGCTCTCACTCCCCATCCTTCCCACTCGTAACAAGGACAGAGTCCCCCTTGTCCTCACCTTCCACCCTACCAGCCGTCGCATACAGCAGATAATCCTCCGACATTTTCGCCACCTCCAACGGGATCCCACCACTGGCAACATCTACCCATCTCCTCCCCTTTCGGCTTTCCGCAGAGACCGCTCCCTCCGTAACTCCCTGGTCAATTCGTCCCTTCCCACCCAAACCACTCCCACCCCTTGTACTTTCCCTTGCAACCGCAGGAAATGCTACACTTGTCGCTTTACCTCTCCCCTCGACTACATCCAAGGACCCTAGCTGTCTTTCCAGGTGAGGCAGAGGTTCACCTGCCCCTCCTCCAACCTCATCTATTGCATCCGCTGCTCTAGGTGTCAGCTGCTCTACATCGGTGAGACCAAGCGCAGGCTTGGCGATCGCTTCGCCCAACACCTCCGCTCAGTTCGCATTAACAAACCCAATCTCCCGGTGGCTCAGCACTTCAACTCCCCCTCCCATTCCGTATCCAACCTTTCTGAACTGGGCCTCCTCCATGGCCAGAGTGAGTCCCACCGCAAATTGGAGGAGCAACACCTCACATTTCGCTTGTGTAGTTTACACCTCAGCGGTATGAACATTGACTTCTCCAATTTCAGGTAGTCCTTGCTTTCTCTCTCCTTCCCCTCCCCTTCCCAGCTCTCCCTCAGCCCACTCTCTGCCTCTTCCTTTCTTTTTCCCGCCCCCCCTCACCCCACATCAGTCTGAAGAAGGGTTTCGACCCGAAACGTCCCCTATACCTTCGCTCCGTAGATGCTGCCTCACCCGCTGAGTTTCTCCAGCATTATTGTCTACTTTAGACTATCGATATCTCTTTCCCCTCTTTCCTCTACGCCCTAGCTGGTATTGCCCCCCCCCCTCATATCAGACGATCCATCGTCGCCCAAGACGAGCGGAGAGCACAGGAGATCGATACCAGGCACCCCCTGCACGGACACACAGCACCTCCACCCCGACTGAAATCCAGAGCCAGTTTCTTGCAGACAGTCCCACCTCTCCAGACAACCAAAGAAACAGCAAGGACCAACATCTTGAAAGATGAATGGAACCAGCTCAACACACGAGCCCACGACTGGATGGAGAGAGGAATCACTCCGACTGAATGCCTCGCCAGCGGGCACGACCTCCCATGGCCAACCTGGAAGACCCTCAACAGATTACGAGTGGAGCAGGGGAGGTGCAAAGCACTTATGAAAGCATGGAACTACCAGGCAGAAGACACATGCAGCTGTGGAGCAGCACAGACAATGTCCCACCTACTGGACCTAGTGTGACGATGCCCCCCAGTGCAGCCCCCAGGACCTGGCTGAACCGACCCGACCAGCTGCGACCTGCGCCAGATACTGGCAGAACGACATCTGAGATTGCAACGGACTCGAAGAAGTTCATTGTGTGTGACTTGTTCAGTGTCAACTAACAACTGCTCACATGTTATATGTGATGAGCCTGCTTACCACTGCCACCCTTTTCAGCAATAAATGTCAGATGCCTCTCGCATGGATAAGAGGTTTACGAGAATGCTGCCTGGATCAGAGGTTATTAGCAAATAAGGAGAGTTTCGACAGATTAGGAATGTTTTCCCTGAAGTGTCAGTTATTGATGGCAGACCTGATAGAAGTGTATAAAATGATGAGGGGCATTGTAAAGGGCCTGTCCCACTTGCCGATTTGTTCCGGCGACTGTCGGCATCATTGACTGACGTATCAGGTCACCGGAGAATTTGTGGCGTGACGCGGCGCGGCGTGACGACGGATTGACGCGTGGCGCCTCCTCAAGAGTCGCAACATTTTTCTTGTCGGCGTTGGATTTTGAAATGCTCAAAATCTTTTGGCGGCCCTGATTCGTCAGTCAATGACGCCGGCAGTCGCCGAAAACATCGCCAAGTGGGACAGGCCCTTTAGGGTGGACAGTCAGAACCTTTCTGCGAATTGATCAGTCTGAAGAAGGGTCTCGACCCGAAACGTCACCTATTCCTTCGCTCCATAGATGCTGCCTCACCCGCTGAGTTTCTCCAGCATTTTTGTCTACCTTCAAAAAGATGCCAAAAGTGTTTCAATGTCACATCTCCTGAAACGGAACAATGAAATTCATTAAAATTATTAAACATTAAAATAGGGGGGGGGGGAAATAATCATAAATTCTGCTTACCTCCTGGGAAATTACTTTCAAATGTAATCCTGTGTTAAAAGATGGAAACTGTTTAGTTTAGTTTAGTTTGGAGATACGGCACGGAGATACAACACAGTCTTTGGTTCACTGAGTCCACGCCGACCAACGATCACCTGTTCACGCTGTTCATGCAGGAAGGAACTGCAGATGCTGATTTAAACCAAAGATAGACACAAAATGCTGGAGTAACTCAGCAGGACAGGCGGCATCTCTGGAGAGAAGGAATGGGTGACGTTTCGGGTCGAGACCCTTCTTCAGTCTAAAGAACTGCCAGTCTGAAGAAGGGTCTCGACCCGAAACGTCACCCATTCCTTTTCTCCAGAGATGCTGCCTGTCCCGCTGAGTTACTCCAGCATTTTGAGTCACACTAGTTCTATGTTATCCCACATTCTCATGCACTCTAGGGGCAACTTACTGAAGCCAATTAACCGACAAACCATGCGCGTCTTTGGAGTGTGGGTGGAAACCGGAGCACCCGGAGAAAACCCACGCGGTCCCAGGATCTCTCCGCACGAGGTCAGGATCGAACCCGGGATCTTTGGCTGGGCAATTGTGCCGCCGCTGTTTGTGAAGCGGTTTTTACTCCTCAAATGTACAAACTAATGTTTGCGAACGCACATGCGGGCGACAGGAACAGGAGCTAACTACCCATTTTTGGGAGAAAATTACCGGGTGTAAGTACTGCAGTGACTTCGAAGGTAATTTGAAAACTGTAAAATATCAAGTTCTTAAGCTGACAAATTACACGTTGGTAAATTGAAGGAATCAGCAACCCGTATTCCATTCATTCCACCAATTTGATCAAATTGTCTGATTATTAAAAACAGATGTTGTGTAGGTTTACAAAAATATTTGGATTTTCAAAAAAAATAAAATAATAGCTTGCAGTATGAAATTTGCCAAATCCCAATTGTATTGCAGCTGTTAGTATTGCAGCCTGTCTCATGAAACCAGAACATGCTATCCTGTATCTTTCATTCTCTTAAACATGCCTGCGAGTTTTTAACTCTGCCGTTTTGGGGCCAGGGTACTGGAGCTGCCGTCATTAAGTTTAATGTGACCATAATTTTTTGACTGTTTATTCAATTAGTGCTTGAATTACCAACTGACTGCACACACAGTGAATTACAAGACCAGGGGCTCGCAAAGTCCCAAGTATCTTTAGTTTTGTTTCAGTTTATTGTCACGTGTACCGATGTAGAGTGAAAAGCTTTTTGCTACATGCTCTCCGGTCAGCGGAAAGGCTATACCCAATATCAATATCAAAATCAGTTTTATTCGTCAATTGCACATAAAGTGCAAGTGAAATGAATTTGCCAGCAGCGGTACAATGAGAAAGAACACACAAAAACACAATAACAAATGTAACACAAACATCCACCACAGCATTCATCACTGTGGTGGAAGGCACAACAGTTTGGCCAGTCCTCCTCCATTCTCCCCCGTGGTCGGGACCTCAACACTCCGCAGCCGCCACTGCGGGCGTCCAGATGAGTCGACAAGGGAAAGTCCCGGTAAGTCCAGAATCGGTGATTCCCCACCAGGTTGGTGTAGGCCACAGGCCGGCGGTCGAAGATCTAAAGTCCCCGCCGCCCTGCAGCCGGAAGCACCGCAGAGCGTAGGGCCGGCGGTCAGAGCTCCACTCCAGGGGTCCCCGGCGAGGGACCCCGCTCCGGATGGTAAGTCCATCATGATTACAATCGAGTCGGCCAGAGTGTACAGATGCAAGATAAAGGGAATAACGTTTACCCACACGTATTGTCTATTGTCACGCTCCAAAGATGTTTCGGTTTGGTTCAGTGTATAGATACAGCACGGAAACAGGCCCCATGTCCCACCAAATCGCACCATCCCACACACTAGGGACAGGTTATAATATCGTCATGGCAATTAATCTGCAAATCCACACGTCTTTGGAATGTGGGAGGAAACAGGAGCGCCCGGGGATAATCCACGTGGTCACGGGGAGAACGGACAAACTTCGTACAGACAGCACCCGTAGTCAGGATCGAGCCTGGGTCTTTGGTGCTGTGAGGCAGCAACTCTACCGCTGTGCCACTGTGCCCCACACATCTCCTTTTAAACGTTGCCCCCCCCCCCCCCCCTCTCCTTTACTCTTCTTACACTTTGAACCTTCCCTTCAGTTGCATGTAATCCAAAATCCTGGATAATTCATAATATTTTGGGTTAACTTAGGGGTGGCGTAGCCGTCGAGTTGCTGCCTTACATCGCCAGAGAACCGGGTTCAAGTTGAAGTTCAAGTTCAAGTGAGTTTATTGTCATGTGTCCCTGTATAGGACAATGAAATTCTTGCTTTGCTTCAGCACACAGAACATAGTAGGCATTTACTACATTCAGTAAAGGCATTTACTAGGCGTTTCCATCCTGACCACGGGTGCTGTCTGTAGGGAGTTTGCACGTTCACTCTGTGACCCGCGTGGGTTTTCTCCGAGATCTTCGGTTTCCTCCCACACTCCAAGGACACACAGGTCTGTAGGTTCATTGGCTTCTGTATATTGTGCATACAAGCAAAGTGTTTCACTGTGACTTGTCACAAGTGACAAAAAGTATTCAACTCAATTCAAGGATTCAATTCAATAAATTGTCCCTAGTGCGTGTAGGTTCGTGATAGTGTGCGGGGATCGCTGGTCAGCGTGGACTCGATGGGCCGAAGGGCCTGTTTCCGCGCTGTATCTCGACACTAAGCCGAATGAGACTAAGGTAGATGTGTAATTTACTGAAGGTATTTTCATATTTATCGACATTTATTAATTGTGGTTCAGTCAGATAAATCTTTTACGTTAATCAGCCAATTCGTGGACTTATTCACGGTCTGTAGTGTTCTGTTACTTGTTACGATGTGGAATTTGTGAAAGTTTCCTGCACGTGTTGGCATAGTGGAATAATTCTGCTGCATATTTTGCTTTTGCCCTGGTTTACTGCTGTAGCAAATCACGATCCACTGTAATACATCTGTGGCTAAGTTCAGCACGAGTTCAAGTTTCTAATGCATTTGTGAGACTTCCTCTAGGACCTAATCTCACACCTCCCGGACTTAACAGATGCTGTGGAATAACTGTAACTTGTTTAGTTTTAGCTTTTTATAGTTTAGTTTAGAGATACAACGTGGAAACAGCCCCTTCGGCCCACCGAGTCCGCGCCGCGCCGACCAGCAATCCCCGCACACTAACACCGTCCCACACACACTAGGGACATTTACATTTACGCCAAGCCAATTAATCTACATGTTTGACGGGTGGGAGGTAACCGAAGATCTCCGGTCACGGGGAGGGCGTACAAACTCCGTACAGACAAGCTCCCGTAGCCGGGATCGAACCCGGGTCTCTGGCGCTGTAAAGCAGCAACTCTACCGCTGCGCCACCATGCCGCCCGTACCAGTAAAAAGACAGTTTATTAAATGCAAAAAAATTGTGTTCCCCCAGTTTTGCATTGTAAGTAACAACAACGGTAGAGGTGCTGCCTCACAGCGCCAGAGACCCGGGTTCGATCCAGACCAAGGGTGCTGCCTGTATGGAGTTTGTACGTTCTCCCCGTGACCGTGAGGGTTTTCTCCGGGTGCTCCGGTTTCCTCCCACACTCCCAAAGACGTACAGGTTTGCAGCTTAATTTGCATTTGTAAAGATTGCAAATTGTCGCTAGTGTGTAGGATCGCGCTAGTGTACGGGGACCGCTGATCGGCACGGACTCGGCGACCAAGTTACTTTAACTATGCTCTTCTTAATCTCCTTTCAGATCTGACAATTGCAAACATTATTCCCTTATCATGTATCTGTACACTGTGGACGGCTCGAAGGTAATTGAATGTGGTTGCCGGAGGTTGCAGGTAGTGGATTCCACCTTCAACTAGCATCGCAACTGGCTTCGACCGATTTTTAAAACGCCAACCTATTTTTAGTCGCAGCCGGTTTTGAATTTTTTGAAATAATCGCCGGAACATAGAAGAAGCGGAAACCACTTTCGACCGTTAGGGAGACTGACAAAAACCTCCGGGAACCGCACGAAAACCTTGGGTGGGGCGCAAAGTCTCCAGAGGTTTCCGTTCAGGTTTCCTAAGTGGGACAGGGGCAAAACTCTCTCTTGAAAGCATCCAGACAACCAGCCTCCACCGCCCTCTGAGGCAGAGAATTCCACAGACTCACAACTCTCTGTGTGAAAAAGTGACTCTGTGAGGAACCTTACAGGAATTACTGAACTGATGAGAAGAACGGAGTGCGATTGATTAACACAGTCAGTGGTATTGCTATCCTAACTATTCATTCCTATCATGTTGTTAAGCTGGCAAGGGAACAGAAAAGATTTACAAGGATGTTGCCAGGACAAGGGCATGAGTTATAGGGAGAGGTTGAGCAGGCTAGGATTTTATTCTTTGGAGTGCAGGAGGATGAGGGGCGATCTTGTAGAGATGTACAAAATCATGAGAGGAATAGCTAGGATAAATGCACAGTCTCTTGCCCAGAGTAGGGAAATCGAGAACCGGAGTACATAGGTTTAAGGTGAGAGGGGGAAAGATTTAATAAGAACCTGAGGGGCAACTTTTTTGACACAATGGTGGTAGGTTTATGGAACAAGCTGCCAGAGGAGGTAGTTAAGGCAGGTACTATCGCAAAGTTTAAAAAACATTTAGACAGGTACATGGATAGGACAGGTTTCGAGGGATTTGGGCCAAACGCAGGCAGGTGGGTCTAGTGTAGGTGGGGCATGTTGGTTGGCGTGGGCAAGTTGAGCTGAAGGGCCTGTTTCCACACTGTATGACTCTGGAGAGGTTAAAAAATAGGCTAACGAAGTAAATGTTAACATAATTATCTACAGCCGTTTACTTTTAAATAATCTACCCTCACAACAACTTCTCCATAAAAGGTTACAAGAGAGATGCATTTGTAAGGAGATCTCCTTAATGTATTTAGAATTTACAACTGAATAAATAACAAAGGGCTTGCTCAGCTTTTAATAGTACGTTAAAATGAAGCATTTTTGGATTTAGGCCAAACATAATTTTGTTTTAAACAGAAATCGCCTCTTCCCTTATGTAAGTGGTGTGATTTTGTTGAGTTTTGATGTGCTCCTAATGAAAACTCTGGACTGAAAACATAAAATGTTACACAAAGTGCTGGAGTAACTCAGCCAGTTAATCAGTTTCTCTGGAGAAAAAGGAATAGGTGACGTTTCGGGTCGGGAACCTTCTTCAATTCCCATGTCTGAAGAGGGGTCCCGACCCAAAACGTCACCTATCCTATCTACGCCACCTATCCTATCCACGTCACCCACCTGCAGAGATGCTGCCTGACCCACTGAGTCACTCCAGCACTTTGCGTCTATCTTCGGTGTAAACCAGCATCTGCAGTTCCTTCCTGCACAGACATAAACATTTGAAGAAGGATCAGCCATGATCACATTGAATGGCGGTGCTGGCTCGAAGGGCCGAATGGCCCACTCCTGCACCTATTGTCTATTGACCCGAAATTCTACCCATTCCTTCACACTGGAGAGGCTACCTGTCCCCTCTGAGTTACTCCAGCATTTTGTGTCTATCTTCGGTGGTAAACCGGCATCTACAATACAATACAATACAATTCAATTTATTGTCATTTGGACCCCTTGAGGTCCAAACGAAATGTCGTTTCTGCAGCCATACATTACAAACAAATAGACCCAAGACACAACATAATTTACATAAACATCCATCACATTGCTGTGATGGAAGGCCAAAAAAACTTATCTCTCCACTGCACTCTCCCCCCCCCGATGTCAGAGTCAAAGTCAAAGTCAAAGCCCCCGGCGGGCGATGGCGAATTGTCCCGCAGCCATTAAAGCCACGCCGGGTGATGCAAGGTCGCACACCGGGTCTTGGTGTTAGAGCACCCGGCGCGCGCTCGCAAAGTCCCGCGGCCATTCCAAGCCGCGCGGGGCGGTGCTGTAAGGCCCCGCTCAGGTGCTCTTCAACCCCGCAACTCGGGCGGGAGAAGTCGCCGTTGCGGAAGCCCTGAAAAGCGGTCTCCCTCCAGGGACCCGCGGGCTCCCGGTGCCGCCCGCCAAACCCGCAGTTGCAGCCACCGAATCTCCGGGGGTCGGGTCGCAGTAGCGTCCACCACAGCTCCACCCGCTCTGGACTCGGCCAGCTCCGCGGCGGTGAGGTGAGTAGTCGGCACCACAGCCCCCGGTCTTCCTGTTGGAGGCCGCTCCTCGTTGCAGCCCCAACGACAACGGAGACCCGACAAAGAAAAGGTCGGGTCTCCCGTGCAGGGAGAGATTTAAAAGTTACCCCCTCCCCCCCACACCACCCCCACCCCCCCACACACATAACCCAACAAAAATAACAAAAACTACATAAAAACATAGACATAAAATAATAAAAACGCAGAATCTGCAGTTCCTTCCGGCCTAGTTCCTTGTGTCTGAAACTGGATTTTGGTGGCTGTGAGGCCTGCAAGCTCTTGGCAAGGAGATGGAGCCACTTCTGTCCAGGAGCCCACCCCAGCCCCTTCAGATGTTCCCTCTTCACATTTTTGCTCATGTTGCTGCTTCACTAATCCGCGCGCAACAACAGCTGTCTAGGATTGCATCCAAGTTGTGCTCTTTGTGTCGAGGCCAAGTGGCAGGGTGCCAGGCAGCTATTTATTGGAGGTGTCGTCCTTATCGAGTCCAATACTCTCCAAACATATCCGTGCTGCGGGGGGGGGTTGCTGGAAACACAGGCTGGTTCATTTTCCTCCTGTCCACCCAACCCTAGGATGTGGGCACGGTGGCGCGGTGGTAGAGTCGCTACTTCACAGCGCCAGAGGCCCTGGTTCGATCCTGACCACAGGGGCGTTTTTTAAAAAATACGTTCTCCCCGTGACCTGCGTGGGTTTTCTCCGGGTGCTCCGGCTTCCACCCACACTCCAAAGGCGTGCAGGATTGTAGGGTTAACTGGCTGCGGTAATATTGTAACAAACCAGTCCTTAATGTGTGTATTATTATTAAATTGTTGAAAACATTAGCAACGCAGTGGGGCTGGTTTCGGATGGGCAAGTGTGTGTAGGATAGGGTTAATGCGCGGGGATCGCTGGTCGGTGCGGACACGGTGGGCCGAAGGGCCTGTTTCCACGCTAACTAAACTAAACTAAACTAAAGCTAACGTGCAGACCAACATGTTTAAGAAGGAACTGCAGATGCTGGACAATCGAAGGTACACACAAAAATGCTGGAGAAACTCAGCGGGTGCAGCAGCATCTATGGAGCGAAGGAAATAGGCAACGTTTCGTCCCGAAACGTTGCCTATTTCCTTCGCTCCATAGATGCTGCTGCACCCGCTGAGTTTCTCCAGCATTTTTGTGCGCGGACCAACATGTCGGCCTCACTGTTACCCAGACTGCGATGGGTTAACTGAACACAGGCCAACAACCGAAGCTGAGCTCTTCCTGGTCGAAATGGCTCACTGCTGTTCAGGTCAGTTCATTTGTTCACTACATCAGATCAAGTCATTGAGAGAGTTCACAAAGTATATTAGTTTTTCCAACAATGACGATATTTTATTCCCCAACAACAGTCATTGCCAGTAAATTCATCACCACTTCCGACGATCACCTCCAGCCATTAGACCGTGATTCTAAAGCTGAAGATTCCTGATTAGTGCAGGATTAGTCAGGGGCTGTGGGGAGAAGGCAGGAGAGTGGGGTTAGGAGGGAGAGAGGGATCGGCCGTGATTGAATGATCAGCCATGATCACAATGAATGGGTCGAAGGGCCGAATGGCCTCCTCCTACACCTATTTTCTATGTTTCTATGAATGGTGGAGTAGACTTGATTATTATTATTATTATTATTATTATTATTGCTTTATTTATATAGCACATTTTAAGTCAACTTGCATTGACACCAAAGTGCTTTACATAAATTAAATAATAAATTTACATACAAACCATAGAAAAAGGTTAAAATTAAATAAAGAAAGAAAATGGACATTGATGGGCCGAATGGCCTAATTCTGCTCCCATCACTTATGACCTCATGACCTATCTTCTGTGCACGGTGGCGCAGCGGTAGAGCTTGCAGCGCTGGAGACCCGGGTTCGATCCCGACTACGGGTGCTTGTTGGTACGGAGTTTGCACGTTCTCCCCGTGACCTGCGTGGGGTTTCTCCGAGATCTTCGGTTTCCTCCCACACTCCAAAGACGTACGGGTTTGCAGTTGAACTGGCTTGGTAGTAATGTAAATGTCCCTAGTGTGTGTGGGGTAGTGTTAATGTGTGGGGATCTCTGGTCGGTGGCGACTCGGTGGGCCGAAGGGCCTGTTTTCGCACTGTATCTCGAAGCTAAAAAACTAAACTAAACTAAAGTGTACTTGTTAAATTGGAAATAAAGTCACTCAATAACCTCGCTCTGAATTTCTCTATTTCCATTTCACGAATGGAGGGAGTGGGGAGATGACTTTAAGGTGGCATCATGTCCAGCACGGACATTGTGGGCCGAAGGGCCTGTTCCTGTGCTGTTCTGTTCTATGTTATTACCTCACCCTTCCACATGAGGCAGAGTCTGTGTAATTCTCTGGTGGAGGCCGGTTCTCTGGATGCTTTCAAGAGAGAGCTAAATAGGGCTCTTAAAAATAGCGGAGTCAGGGGATATGGGGAGAAGGCAGGAACGGGGTACCGATTGGGGATGATCTGCCATGATCACATTGAATGGCGGTACTGACTTGAAGGGCCGAATGGCCTATTCCTGCACCTATTGTCTATTGTCTATTGTCTATCACCATCAGACCCGGGAGAAAATGTATTACAATTTATTTTCTCCTGGTATTTTTAATGTAATGGCAAAATTCAAACGTTTCCATTGTCATTACTATGCTGTCAGGGAGGAGTGGATCGAATTTATTCAGGACGATAACTAAATCCAATCTTCCCATCCTTATTTCCAGTTGATTTTATTCTTGTTTGAAGTTGTTGTAAATACAAAGAAGCATCTCACACAAATTGTAGCTTTCGTTCTTACTATCTCAACTGGTAAAAACCGTGTCTTCTCTCCAGTGCCAGCTCTCGTCTGACCTGACCAACCCTGTCGTATCGCTTAGTTCTATGTAAGTCACGCCCATCTACATAAATCCACGCCTATCCGTATCAAAATACCACCCACAAGCTTACCAAAAGAAAAAATTAGAAATATCTAGACATGGCTATAATATACTAACAGTAACTAACTTAAGCAGAATACCTCCTACAATCAGTCTCTAAAAGTCGCTCAAGAAGCCACGGCAATCACAAACATAGTATTAGAGTCATAGAGTCACAGAGTCATAGAGTGGTACAGTGTGGAAACTGGCCCTTCGGCCCAACTTCCCCACACTGTCTAACATGTCCCAGCTACACTAGGCACACCTGCCTGCGCTTGGTCCATATCCCTCCATACCTGTCTTAACCATGCACATTTCCTCAACTACCTCCTCAGACAGCTCGTTCCATTCACCCACCACACTTTGTGTGAAAAAGTTACCCCTCAGATTCCTATTAAATCTTTTCCCCTTCACCTTGAACCTATGTGCTCTGTCCTCATTTTGCCTACTCTGGGCAAGAACCGATCTATTCCTCTCATGATTTTATACACAACATAGCGAAGTAGAAACAAGGAACTGCAGGTGTTGGTTTATACCGAAGATAGACACAAAGTGCTGGAGTAACTCAGCGGGTCAGGCAGCGTCTCTGGAGAAAAAGGAATAGATGTAATTTGGAGACATCTGGAGTCAAAGGAGGTTCCCGACCTGAAACGTTGCCCATCCCGTCTCTCCAGAGACGTTGCCTGGCTGTCTTCTAAAGCAAAACAGACATTTGAAGAAAGGTCCCGACCCAAAATGTCGCCTGTCCATCCTCTCCACAGATGCCGCCTGACCAGCTGAGTCACCCCACAGTTTGTGATTCACGCACGACAATTTAAAACATGCTCACGCTCACGCTAGAAAGATTCTGATAATTGGCTGATGTGTTTTTTTAAACTGACTAAACCCGACCAGATTTCACACCCCTGCAAGGTGGCGCAGCGGTAGAGTTGCTGCCTCACAGCGCCAGAGACCCCGGTTCGATCCTGACTACAGGTGCTGTCTGTGCGGAGTTTGTACGCTCTCCCCGTGACCTGCGTGGGTTTTCTCCGCGATCTTCCAAACTCCAAAGGCGTACAGGTTTGTAGGTTAGTTGAAGATAGACACAAAATGCTGGGGTCACTCAGCGGGACAGGCAGCATCTCTGGAGAGAAGGAATGGGTGACGTTTCGGGTCGAGACCCTTCTTCCGACTCAGTTGGCTTGGAACACACTTAAATGGTCCCTAATGTGAGTGGGATAGTGTTAAGGGCCTGTCCCACTTGCCGATTTTTTCGGTGACTGTCGGCATCATTGACCGGCGTTTCAGGTCACCGAAAAATTAGCGGCGTGACGCGCCGTGATGCGGCGTGATGACGTATATGACGCGCGGTGTATTTTCAAGTGTCGCAATATCTTTTCTGTCACCAAAAGATTTTGAACACTTCAAAATCCAGCGGCGACAGAAAAGATATTGCGATGGCAGTCTTCGAAAAAAATCGGCGAGTGGGACAGGTCCTTAAGTGTGCGGGGATCGCTGGTCGGTGCGGACCCGTGGTGGGGGGGGGGGGGGGGTGGGGGGGGGGGCGGAAGGGGTTGGGCAAAGGTCCTGTTTCCTCAGTGTATCTTTAAACTAAACTAAACCACCAAGTGCCTGTCAGGAACTTAGTTCCAGTCCATTGAGTAAGTGCAGCATTCAGAGCCAAAAGCATTCACTCACTAAATATTTAGAGTGGAAAGAAACTCTAAAAACTAAGGTCTGTGAAACTATGCTTCAGATAGCTGGCTTAATGTTTAACCCACTCTGATTCCTTCCAACTGATCCACACCTTATATATAACCATATAACCATATAACAATTACAGCACGGAAACAGGCCATCTCGGCCCTACAAGTCCGTGCCGAACAATTATTTTCCCTTAGTCCCACCTGCCTGCACGCATACCATAACCCTCCATTCCCTTCTCATCCATATGCCTATCCAATTTATTCTTAAATGATACCAACGAACCTGCCGCCACCACTTCCACTGGAAGCTCATTCCACACCGCTACCACTCTCTGAGTAAAGAAGCTCCCCCTCATGTTACCCCTAAACTTCTGTCCCTTAATTCTGAAGTCATGTCCTCTTGTTTGAATCTTCCCTATTCTCAAAGGGAAAAGCTTGATCACATCAACTCTGTCTATCCCTCTCATCATTTTAAAGACATCTATCAAGTCCCCCCTTAACCTTCTGCGCTCCAGAGAATAAAGACCTAACTTATTCAACCTATCTCTGTAACTTAGTTGTTGAAACCCAGGCAACATTTTAGTAAATCTCCTCTGTACTCTCTATATAACTCAATAGCATTTAAGCCAGTTATTATATACTGCTCTAGTTTTTAATTATGGCGCATACCTAATTTTCAGAAGCAGTTGAGGAGATTTCTTTAAGGTCCTCTCTTATTTTTCTTCAAACCTATAATGTATGTGTTGGATGTGAAGCTGCCTCTCCTTCCTGTGTGAGATATAATGACTAAGAGATTGATGGCACGTCATTGAGACTTTGAAGCATCTACAGTTCATTGAAGTGAATGAATACTTTGCTTGCATGCCCAAGGTATGCAAATAGTGGCCACATAAAGTGCGCTGAGAAAATTACAAAGTACCTTCGCACCAGGCCTCACTTTGTCCCCCCACCCCCCCCCCCCCCCCCACCCACACACACAGTGGTCCCCAATGCAGAGTCCCCATCGCTCAGTTTGTCGTAGGGGAAGTTCAAATCTGTCGCTGGGCGGCATGGTGGCGCAGCGGTGGAGTTGTTGCCTCGCAGCGCCAGAGACCCAGGTTCGATCCTGACCTTGGGTGCTGCCATACCCGAGATTGTACGTCCTCCCTGTGACCTCGTGGGTTTCAGTTCAGTTTAGTTTATTGTCACGTGTACCGAGGTACAGTCAAAAGCTTTTGCTGCCTGCAAACCAGCGAACAGAAAGACTATGGATGTTTACAATCGAGCCATTCACGTGAGAACGGAATAACGTTTAGTGCAAGGCAAAGCCAGTAAAGTCCAATCAAAGATAGTCCGAGGGTTTCCGATGAGGTAGATAGTGGTTCAGCACTGCTCCCTGGTTGAGGTGATGTTTTCTCCGGGTGCTCCGGTTTCCTCCCATTTTCCAAGGACGTGCAGATTTGTAGGATCATTGTCGCCTGTGAGCTATAAATTGCCCCCTAGTGTGTAGGATAGTGCTAATGTATGGGGTGATGGCTGGTCGGCGTGGACTCGGTGGGCCGAAGGGCCAGTGTCTACCGTATCTCTAAAGTCTAAAGTTAAGTCTAAATTGATCTTCTGGTTCACAGACCCATGAGCATAGATAAAGACTCAGCTGGTCAGGCAGCATCTGTACAGGAAAGGAATGGGTGACGTTTTGGGTGGAGGGTCTGAAGAAGGGTCTCGGCCTACAACATCACACATTCAATAGACAATAGGTGCAGGAGTAGGCAATTCGGCCCTTCGAGCCAGCACCGCCATTCAATGTGATCATGGCTGATCATCCCCAATCAGTACCCCATTCCTGCCTTCTCCCCATATCCCCTGACTCCGCTATTTCTAAGAGCCCTATTTAGCTCTCTCTTGAAAGCATCCAGAGAAAATTCCTTCTATCCAGAGATGCTGCCGGTTCCGCTGAGTTTATGTTGGAGTATCATCTATGCTGTCTGACCAGCTGAGTTACTCCAGCTTTTTGCGACTCTCTGCTTTAAACCAGCATCTGCAGTTCCATCCTACACCTTAGATAAAGACTTTGGCGTGCGGGATGTGGACTGGTTAAGTCAGTTATCGTGCCTCAGTCATCCCGAGTGCCTGCAGCTACAATTGGATCAGGTTTCCTGGCTTTTGAAGCATCATTGGATAATGGCGGGTCACCAGCTTGCCCCAATGCCTTGTTCTCTGTAGCTGAGCTGTTTGAGGGGTTTCTCAGCCTCCTGACACGTTCCCCTGGGCCTCGAGCGTAGCTTCAGTCTCACGGATACCATCTCCCAGAGAGCATCAGGATGACATCCCTGTACATACCACCCGACTGAGATGGTGTCAAATGATGAACCTTAACGTGAACAGTTCATGAGCATTAGTTGACCCGACACATCCTTCTGCAGAGTTTTTCCAGATCCACCCTGACAATGGCATTCGCCATGCTCTTAATTTCTTTAGTTTAGATCACAGATACAGTCCGGAAACAGGCCCTTCGGCCCACCGAGTCCATGCCGACCATCGATTAAAACTACCTTACACACACTGGGGACAATTTACACTTATACCAAGTGCGAGTCATTTAACCTACAAACCTGTACGTCTTCGGAGTGTGGGAGGAAACCGAAGATCTCGGAGAAAACCCACGCAGGCCACGGGGAGAACGTGCAAACTCCGTACAGACAGCGCCCGTGGGCAGGATTGAACCCGGGTCTCTGGCGGTGTAAGGAAGTAGCTCTCCGCTGCACCACCGTGCCTCCTCTGTTCGGACTTGGCGGGCAAGTATGAGTACCTGGGGTGGCGCAGGTGGTAGAGTTGCTGCCTCACAGCACCAGAGACCCGGGTTCGATCCTGACCACAGCTGCTGTCTGTACGGAGTTTGTACGTTGTCCCCGTGAACTGCGTGGGTTTCCTCCAGGAGCTCTGGTTTTCTCCCACACTCCAAAGACGTACAGGTTTGCAGGTTGTAGTGGTAGGGATGGGATGGTTGGTTGGGGTTGACTCGGTGGGCTGTATCTCTAAACTAAATCGGTGATCAAACAAGGACAAGGAGATGCTGATAAAAAGACATTTGCAAACTACTTGTAATACATCCTAGATTCAATGGGTAAAAATAAACTTTCTCAGGAAGCTTTCCTGTTGTCCTATCATTCCAAACAGAAGGTTCTGGAAGATGTCAAAGTTAATGAGGCATGATAACAAGGAACTGTTCTACTTTGTACTCCTGTAACTTTTCAATCTTCTTAACAAAGGATTCTACACAATACCAGATATGGCATGACATATTTATGTTCCACTAATGAGCTGTTCCCGATCTCGGTCCACAATGTTAGCCTCTCCTCATTGAGAAGGAATTCTCACTTCCAATAAATGTCCATGTGGTTTTAAAACAGATTTGATTTCCAAGTCTTTTCCACTGACCCCACTGCGAGAACATGCTCAAGGCGATTTATAGACCCTTCCTTTTCCTACGTGGGTAGACGCAAAAATGCTGGAGCTACTCAGCGGGTCAGGCAGCATCGCTGGAGAGAAGGAATGGGTGATGTTTCGGGGTCGAGACCCTTCAGTTTGAAGAAGGGTCTCTACCCTAACGGCAATTTGCCCCCACCACCGTTGCACGCTGACGTGTTCTGAGGGGGATCTGTCTCATCGCTAACGTTAAACTCAACTCTAGATTGGTGCATCCAAACAGAGGTGCAACCTAATTTGCTTGGCATCACCAAGCAAAGATACGGTGGAAAAAAGCATCTAGAATCTGGAAATGGCCAGCATGCCTATACGATACGATAGAACTTCCCAGGAGAGAAATGTTGATCTGCCAACAGTCATAAAAACACAACAAGATACATGAAACATGAAGATTAAAGTGACGAGTGGAAAGGATTGGGGATGTGCGAAGATTGGGGGGAGGGGAGTCAGTCTACCCCACGACAGAAGGGGGAGGAGTTGTACAATTTGATAGCCACAGGGAAGAAGGGTCTCCTGTGGCGTTCTGTGCTGCATCTTGCTGGATCCAGTCTGTTGCTGAAGGTGCTCCTCAGGTTGACCAGTGTGTCGTGGAGGGGGTGAGCTGTATTGTCTAAGAGGCAGTGAAGAAAGTAAATGGTATGTTAGCATTCATAGCAAAAGGATTTGAGTATAAGAGCAGGGAGGTTCTACTGCAGTTGTACAGGGTCTTGGTGAGACCACACCTGGAGTATTGCGTACAGTTTTGGTCTCCTAATCTGAGGAAAGACATTCTTGCCATAGAGGGAGTACAGAGAAGGTTCACCAGACTGATTCCTGGGATGTCAGGACTTTCATATGAAGAAAGACTGGATAGACTGGGCTTGTACTCGCTAGAATCTAGAAGATTGAGGGGGGATCTTATAGAAACTTACAAAATTCTTAAGGGGTTGGACAGGCTAGATGCAGGAAGATTATTCCTGATGTTAGGGAAGTCCAGAACTAGGGTCACAGTTTAAGGATAAGAGGGAAGCCTTTTAGGACACAGAGAGTGGTGAATCTGTGGAATTCTCTGCCACAGAAGGTAGTTGAGGCCAGTTCATTTGGCTATATTTAAGAGGGAGTTAGATGTGGCCCTTGTGGCTAAAGGGATCAGGGGGTATGGAGAGAAGGCAGGTACAGGATACTGAGTTGGATGATCAGCCATGATCATATTGAATGGCGGTGCAGGCTCGAAGGGCCGAATGGCCTACTCCTGCACCTATTTTCTATGTTTCTATGTTTCTCCGCAGTTTGAGGAGCATCCTCCCTTCCAAGACCAACCTCCCGTGAATCCAACTCTGCCCCCAGGACAGAGCCAGCCTTCCTGATGAGTTTGTTAATCTCAAGGGGAAGTAATGCCTGACCCTTTAATAGAGTAGGCGACCAATTTATTTTGGTTACGCCTGGTAGCTCAGCCTAGGGGAAAAGCCAATCAATGGAAATGGGTGAAGGATTGGCTCAGAGACGAGGAATGAAAAGAATGTTATTCAAGGCCAAGCCCACGGTGGGCATTCAAGATGCATTCTTACAACTTAATGTACAAAATGAGCAAGATATGAGATATCTGTTTTCCATCTCTGAGACTATTCTGTCAGCTTTCTTAGATTTAGGTTTAATATTGTCACCTGTAATAAGATGGATGAAAAGAATAGACACAAAATGCTGGAGTAAGTCAGTGGGACTTTCCGACATCCGCTGCAGACTGGAAATTAGGTCTCATGTCCGTTAGATTCACCTGCTCTCCACACCACAATGAATGCTTTGTGAAATTCTCTACTCCTTTGTTCAAATCCCCTCTGGAGGTTTTCTGCAATCTCCCCCTGTAGATAAACGTAGGAATGGGTGACGTTTTAGGTCAAAAAGGGTCTGAAGAAGGGTCTCAGAGAAACATAGAAAATAGGTGCAAGAGGAGGCCATTCGGCCCTTCGAGCCAGCACCGCCATTCCTTGTGATCATGGCTGATCGTCCCCTATCAATAACCTGTTCCTGCCTTCTCCCCATATCCCTTGACTCCACCAGCCCCTCGAGCTCTATCTAACTCTCTCTTAAATCCATCCAGTGACTTGGCCTCCACTGCCCTCTGTGGCAGGGAATTCCATAAATTCCATAAAGTCACACCTCTCTGGGTGAAAAAGTTTTTTCTCACCTCAGTCTTAAATGACCTCCCCTTTATTCTAAGACTGTGGTCCCTGGTTCTGGACTCGCCCAACATTGGGAACATTTTTCCTGCATCTAGCTTGTCCAGTCCTTTTACGTCCTGTCCAGACCCGAAACGTCACCCATTCCTTCTCTCCCGGTACACTGCTTGTTACTCCAACATTTAGTGTCTATCTTCAGTGTAAACTTGCATCTGCAGTTCCCTCCTGCAGTGAAGAGCTTAGTTTTGCATGAAATCAGATAATATTAAACATGAATGCAATCAATTACAATAATACAACTCAAGTACAATAAGTCGGGCATAGGGGCGGATACTTTGTGCAGAGTATATTTCCCAGCAATGTGGTGCATCAGTTTCCTAAATGTCTGCAATGGAGTAGAGGTGAATCGGACAGTACCCTAGCTTATGGAAGGACCGTTCAGAAGCCTGATAACAGAGGGGAAGAAGCTGTTCCTGAGTCTGGTGGTGCACGCTTTCAAGCTTCTGTGCCTTCTGCCGGACGGGAGAAGGGAGAAGGGAGAATGACCGGGGTGGGACAAGCCTTTGATTGTGCTGGCTGCTTTTCCGAGGCAGCTTGAAGTTTAGATGGAGTCAATGGTGGAATCCCACACCAGTGCCATATTCCCAATCCCACACCAAATTCATTTCACTGCACCTTCGGGTGCATGTGACGAATAAAATTGACTATGTCTTTGACCTTGTACAGTGTCCTGACATTTAAAAACAATATTTTTGTATATTTTAAAATTTTATTTGTTAAATAAGAATGAATTAAATTAGGCAGGCAGGCGTTTAAACATTTTAAGCTTCTTAAAGGGCAATAATCTGGCGTGGACACCAATGATATGCCTACCAGCAACATTTTGTCTGCAGAGAGGTTCAGTTTAGTTTATTGTCACGTGTACCAAGGTACAGTGAAAAGCTTTTGTTGCGTGCTAACCAGTCAGCCAGAAAGACAATACATGATTACAATCAAGGCATTTACAGAGTACAGATGCATGATAAGGGAATAACGTTTAGTGCAAGTGGAAGCCAGCAAAGTCCGATCAAAGATAGTCCGAAGGTCACCAATGAGGTGGATAGTAGTTCATGACTGCTCTCTGGTTGTGTTAGGATGATTCAGTTGGTTCACAACTGCTCACTGGTTGTGGTTGGATGATTCTTCAACTTGGTCAAAAAAGGCCCACTTCAAAATGTAATCGCGAGTCTACAGACTCCGACCTGCACGAGATAACCACTTATGTGGTGTTTGCGCAGTAATCAACCAGAACCAGAACCAGTTGCCTGACAACAGCTGGGAAGAAACTGTCCCCGACTCTGGAGGTGTGCGTTTTCACACTTCTATACCTTTTGCCTGATGGGAGAGGGGAGAAGAGGGAGTGGCCGGGTGCTGACCTTGCCGAGGCAGCGTGAGGTGTAAATGCACTGTGTACAACTGTGTGAACGTAACTCAGTTAACTGTAAAGGGCCTGTCCCACTGTACAAGGTAATTCAAGAGCTCTCCCAAGTTTAAAAATAAATCAAACTCGTGGTAAGCACGTAGAATGTACGTAGTGGGTACGTCGGAGCTCGGGACGTCTCTTAGCGGCTCGTAACGCTAACGGCAGGTACTCGGAAAACGCGGTAAGCTCGTGAAGACTCGTGAAGATTTTTCAACGTTGGAAAATGTCCACGAGAGCCTCGAGTACCTACGAGCGGCCGTTACTGTAATTCTCCGAGTTCGAACCAGGGGAAACTCGGGAGAACTCTTGAATTAGCTCGTACAGTGGGACAGCCCCATTAGCAAATAACAAGGTACAGGAAGTTAATGTGAAGACTGTATATTGTTGAACGAGAGTCATGAAGTCAAGAGGGAAACTGCGCAAAGTTGCGATGGGATGTGGACTCATCCCCCATTGTGTGTCCAGACCTCTGGATAACTTGTCCAGAAATGCAACAAAGCTAGCATTTAACACGAATGAAATATGATCTGATTTTTTTTTTTAACCACTTGCGTTATTTGGAGAAAAAGCAAATTGTGTAAGAAATATCTTAAGATCGGGGTGAGGAATACGGCTGATTCACATCTGTAATCTCCCCCCACATCTGGAGAGATCATGATCTCGTTCTCTCCAGAGATGCTAGCCTGACCTACTGAGTTACCCCAGCATTTTATGTCGAAATTAAAAATGATGTTCCATCAACTCTTCAAAATACTTATGTACTTTTGTTTGGGAGTTTTGTCATTGGAACAATGGCAATTTGTTTTTGTTTTGCGCTTCCCTGCTGTCCCCTGCATTGTCGAGCAGAGTCGACATTGTAATCTTGGTGAAGAATGCGGCCTTGCCAAGCATGTGTAAAGTTAACTGCAAAGGAGAGATCGACACAAAGTGCTGGAGTAACTCAGCGGGACAGGCGGCGTCTCTGGAGAGAAGGTGAGGGTGGTGTTTCGGGCCTGAAGAAGGGTCTGAAGAGAGCATGCTGACCGGTTGCATCGTGGCTTGGTTCGGCAACTTGAGCGCCCTGGAGAGGAAAAGATTACAAAAAGTAGTAAACACTGCCCAGTCCATCATCGGCTCTGACCTCCCTTCCATCGAGGGGATCTATCGCAGTCGCTGCCTTGAAAAAGGCTGGCAGTATCATCAAGGACCCACACCATCCTGGCCACACACTCATCACCCTGCTACCTTCAGGTAGAAGGTACAGGTGCATGAAGACTGCAACGACCAGGTTCAGGAATAGCTACTTCCCCACAGCCATCAGGCTATTAAACTTGGCTTGGACAAAACTCTGAACATTAATAGCCCATTATCTGTTATTTGCACTTTATCAGGTTATTTATTCATGTGTGTATATATTTATACAATGGTATATGGACACACTGATCTGTTCTGTATTCGTGCCTACTATGTTCTGTTGTGCTGAAGCAAAGCAAGAATGTCATTGTCCTATCAGGGACACATGACAATAAACTCTCTTCAATCTCTTGAACCTTCGTCTCTCGACCCGAAAACGTCACCCATTCCTTCATCTCCAGAGATGCTGCCCGTCCCGCTGAGTTACTCCAGCTTTTTGCGTGCCCATCTTCGGTTACGAACCAGCACCTGCAGTTCCTTCCTGCGCCGAACTACAAAGGGAAGTTGGGGGGGGTGATCAGCTGTTGGGAGGAAACAGCTTAACGGCGGCAGAAGATGTCACGGATGAGATCAAAGGCGAGACTTTTGAAGATGGGAGAGAAAAAACTCCATTCGTATGAGCCAGGGCAGGATTTTCGAGATGAGAATTAGTGCGCAGACACACACACACACACACAGGATAAGCTGTGACTGATTAACTTCTCTTCCTTTATCATTGCGTGATCTCCACCTTTTAAACTTTGACCTGTGCTTCCCTCTGTACGACCGTGACCGAGAATTTAACGCGCTGCGAAAACATCTCTGAGTTCTCTTTCCCCTCGTACTGTGATAACCATCACATTGTATTATTGTAACCTATTCCCTAATGAAACAGACTTGTTTCTATGGTCCATGGATAAAGGAGGCACAATTTCTGATATCGATCTCATCCTGCGTCTTAAAAGGCATTCATTTAAAAACGCGTGCTTCTTGAAGCTTCTCAAACTGCGGAATCCTAGAACAGTCGCTGCAAATATGTGGAGCAGTCCACGTGTACAATAATGCGCTTACCTGCAGCTTTATAAAGTCGTGATATGTGAATCCACTTCTGCAACACAAAACCTAAGTTACAGTAATGCATAGGAAAGAACTGCAGATGCTGGTTTACACCGAAGATAGACACAAAATGTTGGAGTAACTCAGTGGGACAGGCGGCATCTCTGGAGGAAAGGAATAGGTGGTGTTTAGGTTCGAGACCCTTCTTCAGACTGAGAGTCAGAGGGGAGGGAAGCTAGAGGTATGAAAAGGTGCAGAACATGGCTCGGCCATTGTGGGCCGAAGGGCCTGTTCCTGTACTGTACCTGCTCTACCAACGTTCTATATTCTCTATCCCCTGTAACTCCAGAATCAAACTCTGGATAAATGGTTCTTTATGGGCCTGTTCCACTTACGCGATTTTTTTCGGCGACTGCCGGCAGCCATCATTGTTGCAGCAGGTCATCGATAATTTTCGACATGTCACGGGGTGACGCCTGTATGGTCGTGAGTAGTCGCCCAAAGAGTCAGACCTTTTTCTGGTCGCCGCTGGATTTTCAACGTGTTGAAACGTTTCGGCGACCTGTTGCGACTATGACTGCCGGCAGTCGCCGAAAAAATTTGCATAAGTGGAACAGGCCCTTAACTATCAAGTGTACCAAGGTACAGTGACATTTTATTTTTAATGTGGAATTTTAAGATGTGTTACAGGAACCAAGAGATGTATCTTCAGTTCTTTTTACATACTCGAAACATTCTGCCTGCATTTGGTTTTAAGTCATAAGTTCATAGGCCATTGGAGCAGAAATAGGCCCTTCGGCCCATCGAGTCTACTCCGTCGTTCAATCATTGCTGGTCTATCTTTCCCTCTCAACTCCATTCTCCTGCCTTCTCCCCATAACCCCGGACATCCGTACTAGTCAAGAATCTATCAATCTTCGCTTTAAAAATATCCATTGACTAGGCCTCCACAGCCTTCTGTGGCAATGAATTCCACAGATTCACCACCCTCTGACTAAAGAAATTCCCCCTCATCTCCGTTCTGAAGGTATGTTATTTTATTCTGAGTCTATGTCCTCTGGTCCTAGACTCTCCCACTAGGGGAAACATCCTCTCCACATCCACTCTATCAAAGCCTTTTACTATCAGGTAAGTTTCAATGAGGCCCCCTCTGAACTCCAGCGAGTACAGGCTCAGTGCCGTCAAACGCTCATCATAGGTTAACCCACTCATTCCTGGGATCATTCTCGTAAACCTCCTCAGGACCTTCTCCAGAGCCAACACATCCTTCCTCAGATATGGGGCCCAAAACTGCTCACAATTCTGCAAATGTGGCCTTATAGAGCCTCAGTTTAGTTTTAGCATAGTATTTGTAGGAAGTAGCCTCTGATGCAGGTTTAAACCGAAGATAGACACAAAAAGCTGGAGTAACAGCGAGTCAGGCAGCATCACTGGAGAAAAGGAACGGGTGATGTTTGAGGTCTGAAGAAGGGTCTCGACCCGAAACGTCACCTATTCCTTTTTTCCATAGAAACATAGAAAATAGGCGCAGGGGTAGGCCATTTGGCCCTTCGAACCAGTACCGCCATTCAATATGATCATGGCTGATCATCCAAAATCAATACCCCGTTCCTGCTTTCACCCCATATCCCTTGATTTCCTTAGCCCTAAGAGCTATATCTAATAGCCCTGTCCCACAGTACGAGTTCATTCCAAGAGCTCTCCCGAGTTTTTAAAAAATCAAACTCGGGGTAAGCACAGAGAATGATCGTAGCGGGTACGTCGGAGCTCGGGGACATCATCTCCAGTGAATTGGCCTCCATTGCCTTTTGAGGCAGAGAATTCCACAGAGACACGACTCTCTGGGTGAAAACGTTTTTCCTCATCTCAGTCCTAAATGGCCTACCCCTTATTCTTAAACAGTGACCTCTGGCTCTGGACTCTCACAACATCGGGAACATTTTTTTCCTGCTTCTAACCTGTCCAATTCCCTCGAGAGATGCTGTCTGACCTGCTGAGTCACTCCAGCTTTTTGTCTTTAGCAAGGTATGTTCAGATTTGGTAAAAGCTGCAGCGTGGGCCTGGCAGAACGTTGCGTTGTTTTAAGGGGGTTTAAGGCTGGGGGTTTTCAAGGGAATTTTTCCAATCAGTCAGGGTGGCTTCACTGTATATCCAACAGGAACTCCAATTATGCACGGAAATCAGATTCTCGCTTGGGCCTCACCATCCAGCAAAAAGACCTGAGAAAATCCGAGATGTTAATCACTGGGCCACTTGAAAGAGTTAGGGCCAGCTAACAATCTAAACACAGATAGCAACTGATAAACTTAGCATCGTTACAGAGGCTGCATATAGAGTGGTTATTTAATGAGTCACAATGTCGCAACTCACTGACATGAATATAACTTTAGGCTACGATACGATAGAACTTTATTCGTCCCCCAGAGGGACATTGGTCTTCCAACAGTCGTAAAAATGCAACAAGGTACATGAAAAATTAAATTTAGATTAAAAGTGAGGAAACAAAAGATAATGAAGACACCAGCGATTGTTGGCTGCCTGCCGTGTGCACAGTGCCTGAACCGGAACGAACGCACAAACAAACAAACTAACGCAGGCCTATCCCTGGGCAGAGGATTCTAAAACTAGAGTCCCCCCCCCCCCCCCCCCCCCCCCCCCACACACACCGAGTCCCCTTTGTTCTCCCATTAGAAGAATGGGTGCTGAATTCAACAAGGAATTGCAATTTCAAGGAATTTAAATATAGGTTAGAATATCCCACTCTATGCCCGGCTTTTAACATAGATGGTGCACGTGGGATTGATGAGTTTATTCGAAAGAGAAACGCACAAGTTCCAGAATGAAGTGGTCGTTTTTTAGTTATGAATTAACTACTGCAGCGATGTTTAATGGGTGCGATGGTCTATGTGCTTCATTAAATCGAATGGCTGGGTAGGAAGTTCCCAGATTTCTTCTGAAGTTGGTCACGGTCGTGTTCTTCTGTTTGTTTTCTCTCCAAGGTGATAGATAGCATGGTCCAGGGGCAGGGAAACAGTGCATGGAAGAATGGGTCTCGACCCGAAACGTCACCCATTCCTCCTCTCCAGAGACGCTGCCTGTCCAGCTGAGTTGCTCCGGCGTTTTGTGCCTTGAGTCAGAATTAAAGGACGTTCTTTCAGGAAGGAGATGAGAATTTTTTGTTAGTCAGGGGGTGGTGAATCTGTGGAATTCTTTGCCATGGAAGGCTGTGGAGGGCAAGTCAGCGGATATTTTGAAGATAGAGACAGATAGATTCTTGATTAGTACGGGTGTCAGAGGTTATGGGGAGAAGGCAGGAGAATGAGGTTGGGAGGGAGAGATAGATCAGCCATGATTGAAGGGCAGAGTAGACCCGATGGGCCGAATGGCTTAATTCTACTCCTATCACTTATGACCTTATGACCTATCTTCTGTGTAAACCAGCATCTGCGGTTCATTCCTTCACATTTCGTATGCAGTTCCTTGATGCTCAATGCTCATTAAACAATCTTCTGAGTTTGAGTTTCAGTTTAGTTTAGTGTCAGGTGTACCGAGGTACAGTGAAAAGCTTTTGTTGCGTGCTGACCAGTCAGCGGAAAGACAACACCCGATTACAATCGAGCCGTCCACAGTGTACAGATACACGATAAAGGAAATAACGTGACTGACGTATTGTGCAAGATAAAGCTGGTGAAGTCTGATCAAAGATAGCTTGAGGCTTTGTATTATCCATGCAAAATAGTTGGGGAAATTGCAAAGACGTCTTAGCTGTGAACTAATTGCGGGAAAAAAAAGAATCATTTATTTGTGATTTATTTGTTTGCGATCCTGTTTAGATACTTTGGAAATACCACGCCGAAAATTGGCTTGGTAAAAGTGTAAATTGTCACTAGTGCGTGTCGGATGGCGTTAATGCGCGGGGATCGTGGGTGGGCGCGGACTCGGCGGGCCGAAGGGCCTGTTTCCGCACTGTATCTCTAAAGTAAACTAAACTAAACTAAACTGAATTTATATTTGTTTTGCTTAACCAGAAATTGCTTCCTTGCCTCCCTATCGATAATCCATGCTTCTCAGAAGTTATCGGACTAATATTAGGCCATTCGGCCCATCGGGGCGACACCGTCATTCAATCAAGGCTGATCTCTGCCTCCTAATCCCATTTCCCTGCCTTCTCCCCGTAACCCTTGACTCCCCGTACTAATCAATCTGGTAACACACTCAAGGCTAGTCACAGTGCCGTTTTTTTCTTACGCGGTGAACACGGTGAACAGGGCGGGGGGGGGCTTTTAAGAATACAAACTATGTTGACAAAACTGGCCACCTAATCATCAAACGACACTTCCATTTTGTGGATGTTTAGCTTGGATTGCCATGATTTCAGAAGCTGAGAGGTTGCAGGCTGGTGACGGGGAAAGCTGTAGATCAGGTTTCTCGTTCACACGTCGGAAGCACGGTGCATTATATGGATGGCAGCAGGATGTGAAAACGGATATACAACACTCATTTAACAAGGCTACCGTTACTCTCAATTACAGTCCAGCTTGCATTTACTGTTCATGGGTCCACACTCACTTTCACTTGAGTCACTGCCTCACAGCGCCAGAGACCCGGGTTCCATCCCAACCCTTGGGTGCTGTTTGTGTGGAGTTTGCACGTTCTCCATGCAAGCACGTGGGTTTTACATGGGTGCTCCGGTTCCCTCCCACATCTGAAAGACGTGCAGGTTTGTAGATGAATAGGCCTCTGTAAAAGCGAAGGGCCTGTTGCCGCGCTGTATCTCTAAACTAAACTAAACAACGCAGGTCACGGGGAGAACGTACAAACTCCCTACAGACAGCACCCGCAGTCAGGATCGAACCCGGGTCTCTGGCATGAATCTACCTGCAACGCCTATTTCCTTCGCTCCATAGATGCTGCCGCACCCGCTGAGTTTCTCCAGCAATTTTGTCTACCTCCTACACAATTGGGAAACATTTTTACCAAAGCCAATTAACCTCCAAACCTGGACTTCTTTTAAGTGTGTGAGTTTAGAAACCAGAGCACCTGGAGAAAACTCACGCGGTCACGGGGAAAAACGTACGAACTCCGTACAGACAGCACCCGCAGTCAGGATCGAAACCCGGTCTCTGGCACTATGAGGCAGCGACTCTACCGCTGCGCCACCGTGCCGCCCTACATTCTTTGTCTCATTTACCTTGTAGATCTGACATTGTACTGGAATCTACTTTCCATTGTAATTTGTGTAAGCTAGATGGCTTCACTTATCATTGGGACGACAGATGGCACAATGGGCTAAGTGTTCAGCTGGCAACCGGAAGGTAGCCGGTTCGAATCCCGCTTGGAGTGCATACTGTCGTTGTGTCCTTGGGCAAGACATTTCACCCACCTTTGCCTGTGTGTGAATGTGTGTGAATGTGTGTGAGTGATTGGTGGTGGTCGGAGGGGCCGTAGGCGCAGATTGGCAGCCACGCTTCCATCAGTCTGCCCCAGGGCAGCTGTGGCTACAGAAGTAGCTTACCACCACCGAGTGTGACTGAGGAGTGAATGAATAATGCGATGTAAAGCGCCTTGAGTATTAGAAAGGCGCTATATAAATCCCATCCATTATTATTATTATTATTATTGTTGGTCATCACTGCTAATCTATAGATGGAGTCTTTTGTCTGATCAAGGTACACATTGGTTTGGTGCAATACTGAATGGGCTGGATTGCCCTGGATCTGACGGTCGGTCCAGAACTGGTGCCAGAGATGTCCTCCCGTTGCTTCAACCAGGTTCCCCAGGTTATGGCACGGTGGCGCAGCGGGTAGAGCTGCTGCCTCGCAGCGCCAGAGACCCGGGTTCGATCCTGATTACGGGTGCCTGTCTCTATGGAGCTTGTACGTTCTCCCCGTGACCTGCGTGGGTTTTCTCTGAGAACTTCACTATCCTCCCACTCTCCAAAGACGTGCAGGTTTGGAGATTATTTGGCTTGGTATAAAATGTACAAATCGTCCCTAGTGTGTGTGTGTGTAGGGCAGTGTTAGTGCGCGGGGATCGCTGGTCGGTGCGGACTCAGTGGGCTGAAGGGCCTGTTTCCGCGCTGTATCTCAAAACTAAACTGGACCAGCAAGGAGGGACCCTAAGTGTCTGTGGTTTTCACCAAAGCAACTATAAATGAGCTTTGTACTTGTTCTTTGGTTTAGAGTTTCAGCATGGAAACAGGTCCTTCGGCCCATCGAGTGCACGCCGACCTTCGATCACCCATTCACACTAGTTCGATGTTATCCCACTTTCTCATCCACTCCATGTAGGGGGAAGAACGTGCAAACTCCACGCAGACAGCAGCCGAGGTCAGGATTGAACCCGGGTCTCTGGTGCTCTAGCTCCTTAAGCCCTTTGCCTCTTATGGTCAACAAATAACTTTAACCCATTATTGAAAACATGCAACCACACACAATAGTCAGTTTATCACCAAAGACAGACACAAAATGCTGGAGTAACTCAGCGGGTCAGGCAGCATCTCTGCCAAACAGGAATAGGTGACGTTTCAGGTTGAGGCCCTTCATCAGACTGAGAGTCAGGGAGAGGGAAACTAGAGGTATGGGAAGATACAGAACAAAGCAGAGCTTGCATCCATGACTCAGGAAAGATGGAGGCCACAATAGATGATATTGACACAATAGACACTCTCTTTTTCACACAGAGAGTTGTGAGTCTGTGGAATTCTCTGCCTCAGAGGGCAGTGGAGGCCGGTTCTCTGGATACTTTCTTGAGAGAGATCTAGATAGGGCTCTTAAAGATAGCGGAGTCAGGGGATATGGGGAGAAGGCAGGAACGGGGTACTGATTGTGGATGATCAGCCATGATCACATTGAATGGCGGTGTTGGCTCGAAGGGCCGAAAGGCCTACACCTGCACCTATTGTCTATTGTCTGTTGTCTATGATCACATCTCTTTTAAGTGTACTATAATAGTAATCTTTTACTTTTGAAATGGACGGATTGCAAGTTAATTGTATTAATTATCTGAACTAAGTTAGAACTGAAATTAAAATATTATTTAAACTATTAACATTATGATAATATTGAAAATGTCAGAATTTTACGTCTGATTTTAAAATGATTTAGAAAAGAAAGCAGGAACCGAATCAGTAACAAAATCCCCAAATATAATTGGACTTTAGTAGGGGGGGGGAAGGTCTATATCCAATTGTGTTATTATTACCCTCTAAGGCAACATTTTCGATACATAGTTCACCCTGTAACATTATATTGGGGTAATTATGTTTGCCAATTTGCCAGGGAGAGAATTAATGGGCTGCGGTGTGTAGTAAAGTTAACCATTCCCTCTTCTGAACTGTGTGGGAAGGACCAGCAGATGCTGGTTTAAACCGAAGATAGACACAAAATGCTGGAGTAACTCAGCAGGACAGGCAGCATCTCTGGAGAGAAGGAATGGGTGACGTTTCGTGTCTGAAGAAGGATCGCGACCCGAAAGGTCCCCCATTCCTTCTCTCCAGAGATGCTGCCTGTCCCGCTGAGTTACGCCAGCATTTTGTGTCTCCCTTTTGATCTGCTTGACTTCATCCCTTTCCCATCAAAGAAGGAGTCATGTCGCACAAAACAGGCCTTGCGGCCCAATTCTCCTGTGCCGACCAAGATGACCAACCCAGTTAGTCTAGTTAGCATGGTGGTGCAGTGGTAGAGTTGCTGCCTCACAGCGCCAGAAACCCGGGTTCGATAGTGACTACAGATGCTGTCTGTACGGGGTTTATACATTCTCCCTGTGACCTCGTGGGTTTCTCCGGGTGATCTAGTTTCCACCCACAATCCAACGACGTATAGGTTTGTAGGATAATCGGCTTTGGAAAAATTGTAAAATTTCCCCTAGTGTGTGTAGGATAGTGGTAATTTACGGGGTGATTGCTGTTCGGTGCGGACTCAGTAGCAATGTTACAAAATTTTGAGATTTAAAAACTCAAGTCTGTAATTTATCCCATCAGATAAAGCATAAAAAGAAGTTTAATTTGGCACCTAATTCACTTTCATATCTCATGTATTTAAAAAGTTATGGCCATTTTCATACTCGGAAATTAGCATCTTGTTCCCTATTGATTTTCTATGGACGTAACAAAAAAGCTGTGATCGTGGACAGTCAAAAGCCCATAACTTTCTTAAAAATTAAGAGAACAGAATGAAATTTTCAGTTATCGTAGATTGAACCATTCTGAAACAAATATAAAATAATCTTACTTGGATGACCTGAAATTAAAGCATATAATTAGTTAGTTACCCAAATGTAGCTAATTTCAAACTTCAATTACTAGATCTAAACATCTATCCATTTCTTAATAAATGATTAACATTTTTAAATAGCCTAAGTGTGCAAATAATATTCATAAATAATTCACAATAAAACATGATTTTAAAATCTCATTTACATTAATTTATAGGCCAAATGGAAGGAATTTAGTGTTCAATTGCTGTAAATTAAAGTCCATTTTAAATCAGCTTTCTAGTGGGATCCTGTGAACGCGCTGGTTTAGAACGTTCACATTGCGCTAGATTTGTGCCCTCAAATGCCCAGAAAAATACTGCGGGATATAATGGGCCCAAAATGAGCTACTCGCAATATTAAACTTTGTATAAAGGGATCTTAAGAAGCCCTTTTTAATGTGGTTTGCTCTATGGGACCCTGACGGCTGTCAGTGGTCGCGGGTTTAGAGATTGATTTTTAAACTACTATAACTATTATCCAAGGCCTTTAAAACTAATAATAGCTTTTGCGACGGGGTCTTCCAGCGATTTTTCGTTAATAATTAACAAGGCTGAACATCTTCGATTTGAACAGCCTAGAGAATATCGCGTTTTAAACCCGCCCCCCTCTAAACGGCGCCAAAATCGCGCACACCCGCAGCGACAGATTTTCAGCGACGCTTCAGGTAGGCTTTGCAACATACCTAGACTCAGTGGGCCGAAGGGTCTGTTTCTGCGCTATATCTCTGAAGACTAAATTGTAAAAGAAGGCTTTCGAGAGAGATGGGCCAAATGCGGGCAGGTGGGACTAGTGTAGATGCTGAAATTAACGATTTTAATGAATAGAAAATGTACATATTTTTTAATGTATATTAACAATCTAAATGTGTCACTAGTTAGTGAAAGCAAAAAATAAAGGGACAAGTATATTTAGTGCATGTTCAATTTTCAGAATAGGTATTTGCTTGAATCAATATGTGGCTCGTCATTTAAACCATAACAGCAAAATAAACAAGTTTTTGGTTCAGCAGAAAGCCACAGGAGAGGACTAGATTAAATTTAAACTAAACCAAACTAGAGGGCTGGATAATAACCGCTTCCTGTCTTAGGTTCCCCGAGTCTCCAAATGTGGCAGTGGTTCAAAAATTACAAAGATTAGGCTTTTTAGTTTAGTTCAGTTTACTTTACTTTACAGACACAGCGTGGAAACAGGCCCTTCAGCCCATCGAGTCCGTGCCGACCAGCCATCCCCGCACACTAACACTGTCCTACACACACTAGGGACAATTTACAATTTTACCGCCGATTAATCTATAAACCTGTGCATCTTTGGAGTGTGGGAGGAAACTGGAGCACCCGGAGAAAACCCGCGTAGGTCACGGGGAGAACGTACAAACGCCGTGCAGACAGCGCCCGTAGTCGGGATTGAACCCGCGTCTCCTGCGCTGTGAGGCAGCAACTCTACCGCTGTGCCACTCTGGCAGCTCCTTGCTTATACCTTTCAACCTCTTAGTGTGAAAAGGTTGCCCCCGCAGGTTGCTATTAAATCTCTCCCCTCCCACCTTTCATTGAAGAGTTGTTATGAGGAAGAGCTCTGAGGAGGTTGGCATCTATAGACTTTGTTCCCACTCCATCAACATATTGGAAGCAGGCAGCAAAAAAAGAGAAATAAATGATGACCTTGGATTAGTCACGATTGTGAAAGTGAAGGGCTTTCCTTCACAGCTTTTTTCTACAACTTCTAGGCTTACTTTACAATTTGCATTAAGAAACATAGAAAAATAGGTGCAAGAGTCGGCCATGCGGCCCTTCGAGCCAGCACTGCCATTCAATGTGATCATGGCTGATCATCTAAAATCAGTACTCCGTTCCTGCTTTTTCCCCATATCCCTTGATTCCGTTGGCCCCAAGAGCTTCTTCTCCTTATCGAGTCCACATCACAAGATTAGATATTGTTCAGCCAGAGCTGAACACACATCGCAGCATCTTCATTGGAGGCAGCGAGATTGTCAGCTGTGCATTGGGTTTCCAGTTGAGGGCATCTCAATAGACAATAGGTGCAGGAGTAGGCCATTCGGCACTTCGAGCCTGCATCACCAAAATTGTAAATTGGCACTAGTGTGTGTAGGATAGTGCTAGTGTGCGCGGGAGATCACTGGTCAGCGTGGGCCGAAGGGCCAGTTTCCTGTGCTGCATCTCAAAAAATAAACATCCATAAAGACTTAAGATAGGCACAAAATGCTGGAGTAACTCAGTGGGACAGTAAAGACATGAAAGTCAATGAAGACTTCAAGTTAAATTTTTGCTAACCAGTAAATCTGGCGTTCAGCTTAACCATCTGTTACGAATATTTGAACGAAAGTTATGCAATATTATGATAAATTTTCCCGTGAAGGGAGTATGGGAACTGGGGCCCAGTGGAGAGGAAGTGCTCAGGGTACAGGCAGGTGGAGATGGAGTTTGGGAACTGGGGCCTTGGTGAGTTGAAGGTGAGAGTGGGAGCTGAGACCTCATTGAGTTTGAAGAGGGAGCGTGGAACCAGTGTGAAATGAGCGGAATACCTGCAGCCTAACAAGTGGAAAAGCCCTCTCAGTCTGAAGAAGGTCTCGACCCGAAACGTCCATTCCTTTTCTGCAGAGATGCTGCTGAGCTACTCCAGCATTTTGTGTTTATTTTAGCTGAGTTTAGAGATACAGCACGGAAACAGGCCCTTCGGCCCACCGAGTCCGCGCCGACCAGCGATCCCCGCACACCAACACTATCCCACACACACTCGGGACTATTTTTTTAAGCATTTATACCAAGCCAATTAACCTAGCAACCTATCTATTGGAGTGTGGGAGGAATCCGAAGATCTCAGTGAAAACCAATGCAGGTCACGGGGAGAACGTACAAACTCCGCACAGACAGCGCCCGTAGTCGGGATCGAACCTGGGTCTCTGGCGCTGTGAGGCAGCAACTCTACCGCTGCGCCACGGTTCTTCCTCAAAGAACAGCAGAAAATTAAGCAGAGAAACTAAAGTGCAAACAATAGAAAAAATGTCCTGTCTTCACTGTCTTTAAAGACTGGATAGACTCAGCTTGTACTCGCTAGAATTTACATTGAGGGGGGATCTCAAGTGAGTTTATTGTCATGTGTCCCTGTATAGGACAATGAAATTCTTGCTTTGCTTAAGCACACAGAAAATAGTAGGCATTTACTACAAAACAGATAAATGTGTCCATATGCCATGATATAAATATATACACACATGAATAAATAAACTAGTAAAGTGCAAATAACAGAAAGTGGTTGTTAATAATCAGAGTTTTGTCCGAGCCAGGTTTAATAGCCTGATGGCTGAGGGGAAGTAGCTATTCCTGAACCTGGTCGTTGCAGTCTTCAGGCTCCTGCACCTTCTACCTGAAGGTAGCAGGGAGATGAGTGTGTGGCCAGGATGGTGTGGGTCTTTGATGATACTGCCAGCCTTTTTGAGGCAGCGATCTTATAGAAACTTACAAAATTCTTAAGGGGTTGGACAGGCTAGATGCAGGAAGATTGTTCCCGATGTTGGGGAAGTCCAGAACAAGGGGTCACAGTTTAAGGATAAAGGGGAAATCTTTTAGGACCGAGATGAGGAAAACATTTTTCACACAGAGAGTGGTGAATCTCTGGAATTCTCTCCCGCAGAAGGCAGTTGAGGCCAGTTCATTGGCTATATTTAAGAGGGAGTTAGATGTGGCCCTTGTGGCTAAAGGGATCGGGGGTATGGAGAGAAGGCAGGTACAGGATACTGAGTTCGATGATCAGCCATGATCATATTGAATGGCGGTGCAGGCTCGAAGGGCCGAATGGCCTACTCCTGCACCTATTTTCTATGTTTCTATGTTTCTAACCCCTTTTCTTCAAACAGTTTCCCCTGCTGCTAGAAATCTCTTCAAATCCCATCCTACCTTGGCTAAACATCTCAGGTTCTTGTATGAGAAAGAACTGCAGATGCTGGAAAAATCGAAGGTCGACAAAAATGCTGGAGAAACTCAGCGGGTGAGGCAGCATGCTCTCTTTTATGTTCCCTCTTTCAGCCACTAACCTAGCCTTCTGAATCTTTCCACATGTCTCCCTATACACAATGCCGGAAATTGGAGGAACAGCACCTTATATTCCGCTTGGGGAGCCTGCATCTGGCAGGCTTGAACATTGAATTCTCCCAATTTTGTTAGCCCTTGCTGTCTCCTCCCCTTCCTTAGCCCTCGAGCTGTCTCCTCCCATCCCCCAGCCCTCGGGCTCCTCCTCCTCCTTTTTCCTTCCTTCTCCCCGCCACCCCCTATCAGTCTGAAGAAGGGTTTCGGCCCGAAACGTTGCCTATTTCCTTCGCTCCATAGATGCTGCTGCACCTGCTGAGTTTCTCGAGCTTTTTTGTGTGTCTCCCTATTCATTGTTGACTCCGATATATTATGATCATAAAAGATATGAGCAGAATTAGACCATTGGCCCATCAAATCTGCTCCGCCATTCAATCATGGCTGATCTATCTCTCCCTCCTAACCCCATTCTCCTGCCTTCTCCCTATAACCTCTGACACCCGTACTAATCAAGAATCTATCTATCTTTGCCTTAAATATATCCACTGACTTGGCCTCCACACCCTCTTTGGAGAAGAATTCCACAGATTCACCACCCTCGAACTAAAGAAATTCCTCCTCATCTCCTTCCTAAAATAATGTCCTTTAATTCTGAGGCTATGGCCTGTAGTCCTAGACTCTCCCACTAGTGGAAACATCCTCTCCACATCCACTCTATCCAAGCCTTTCACTGTTCTGTATGTTTCAATGAGATCCCCCCTCATTCTTCTCAACTCCAGCGAGTATAGAACATATCGGCGAGACTAAGCACAGGCTCACGATCACTGTGAACACCACTGCTCAGTCCGCCTAGACCTACCCGATCTCCCGGTTGCTAAACACTTTAACTCCCCCTCTCATCTCCCATTCCCACACTGACCTCTCTGTCCTGGGCCTCCTCCATTGTCAGAGTGAGGCCCAGCGCAAATTGGAGGAACAGCACCTCATATTTTGTTTGGGCAGCTTACACCCCAGCGGTATGAACATTGACTTCTCTAACCAAGTAATCCTTGCTTTCCCTCTCTCTCCCCTCCCCCACTCTAATTCTCTGACTAGTTTACAGATTGAATGCCTCCTTGCCACCTTCCCCTCAGCCAACAATGAACCATTCGATATTTCCTGGGTAGATAAAATGCTGGAGAAACTCAGCGGGCGAGGCAGCATCTGTGGAGCGAAGGAATAGGTGACGTTTCGGGTCAAGACCTCAGTCTGAAGAAGGGTCTCGACCCGAAACGTCGCCTATTCCTTCGCTCCATAGATGGAATTCGCCTCACCCGCTGAGTTTCTCCAGCATTTTTGTCTACCTTCGATTTTTCCAGCATCTGCAGTTCTTTCTGAAATATTCTATATTTCCTTATCACCGTCTGCTTTGATCTGTCATTTTCACACCTTTACCTTCCATATCTCTGTGTCTCCCTCTCCCATGACTCTCAACCTGAAGAAGGGTCTTGACCTGAAACGTCACCCATTCCTTCTCTCCTGAGATGCTGCCTGTCCTGCTGAGTTACTCCAGCTTTTTGTGTCTATCTTCGGTTTAAACCAGCATCTGCAGTTCCTTCCTACACATTCAGTCCAGTTAACCTTTCCCTGAACTGTTTGTAACTCATTGACGTGCTTCCTTCAATAAGGAGACCGACACTGTGCTCAGTAGAGTATTCCAGATGTAGTCCCTTCTTTGCTCCATAGAACTGAAGGATATTCTCTCGTGTTTACATTCAATTCCCCTCGTAATAAACAATTACTATCTGCCAACGTTTTTAATTACTTGCTTGACTTCCAATATCAGCCTTGTTGAAAACCAAGCACTAGAGGTCAGCCAGGTCCATTCTATCTCACAACTCTGCAACTTTCTCACCAACAAAACAAACCGTGCATTTCTGTCAGCCCTTCCAAACGAGGACGTCTGAGCACATTCCACATTATGCACATGTTCATAAGTCATGGGAGCGGATTTTGAACCATCGAGACTACTCCGCCATTCAATCAAGATGCGGCACAGTCCAAAACAGGAACAGTGGTTAGAAATTGTGCGAGACATCTTTAATATGGAGAAACTGACATATTCCTTGAGAGTCAAGGAGAATTCATTTGAGAAGATCTGGGGGAAAATGGACTGTTTATTTGACCCATGACACCAACTAGACAAATGCCAAGCTAGATATGGGAAGATTGCGTTATATAGAACTAGATGGTATGTTTGTATGAATGTTGAATTATCTCCAGATAACTAATCAATGTAATGGTTTTTCTTTTTTTAATTTGCTAAGTGAACCACACGGTCTTATTCCAATTTTTTTTTTAAATTTACCTCTTTTTTTTTTTTCCCCCCATCTACTTATTTTTTTATTTTGATTGCTGTTTTTCTTACTTTGTTTTATTTATGGTGATGGTGTTGCACTGTTTTGAAAATATCTCTTAAAAATCAATAAAAATTTAAGTGAAAAAAAGAAAAAAAAAAAGAATCGGCACAGCGCGCCACAGGAGATCCTTCTTCCCTGTGGCTATCAACATTGTATATCAACACTTTTTTATTCCGTTTTTGTCTTTATATTTCTTTACGTTTTTCCTATTTCTTTTACTTACTCACTCTTCGACTACGCTCATTTGGTAGTTTAGTGGTTCTATTCTTACACATTCACTTTCTCGTTCATTCTCTTTCTTTGCAGTATAATGTGGATAAATGTGAGGTTGTCCATTTTGGTGGCAAAAACAGGAAAGCAGACTATTATCTAAATGGTGGCCGACTAGGAAAAGGGGAGATGCAGCGAGACCTGGGTGTCATGGTACACCAGTCATTGAAAGTAGGCATGCAGGTGCAGCAGGCAGTGAAGAAAGCGAATGGTATGTTAGCTTTCATAGCAAAAGGATTTGAGTATAGGAGCAGGGAGGTTCTACTGCAGTTGTACAGGGTCTTGGTGAGACCACACCTGGAGTATTGCGTACAGTTTTGGTCTCCAAATCTGAGGAAGGACATTATTGCCCTAGAGGGAGTGCAGAGAAGGTTCACCAGACTGATTCCTGGGATGTCAGGACTGTCTTATGAAGAAAGACTGGATAGACTTGGTTTATACTCTCTAGAATTTAGGAGATTGAGAGGGGATCTTATAGAAACTTATAAAATTCTTAAGGGGTTGGACAGGCTAGATGCAGGAAGATTGCTCCCGATGTTGGGGAAGTCCAGGACAAGGGGCCACAGCTTAAGGATAAGGGGGAAATCCTTTAAAACCGAGATGAGAAGAACTTTTTTCACACAGGGAGTGGTGAATCTCTGGAACTCTCTGCCACAGAGGGTAGTCGAGGCCAGTTCATTGGCTATATTTAAGAGGGAGTTAGATGTGGCCCTTGTGGCTAAGGGGATCAGAGGGTATGGAGAGAAGGCAGGTACGGGATACTGAGTTGGGTGATCAGCCATGATCATATTGAATGGCGGTGCAGGCTGGAAGGGCCGAATGGCCTACTCCTGCACCTAATTTCTATGTTTCTATGTTTCTATGTTTCTTGCTCTTTCTCTTTTTTTCTATTTCATCTTAGCTAAAATTTAACTTGAAGCTGTACAATAAATGTATTATGTCATACGTCGCGGTTTATACTTTTGTACACTGCTTCTAATAAAAATAATAATTTTTTTTTAAAACTACTCCCTTCTGTCATGGGGTAGACTGACTCCCATCCCCCCTTCCACACCCCCCCCCCCCAAATCTTTGCGCACATCCCCAATCTTTTCCACTCGTCACTTGAATTTGTTCCATGTATCTTGTGTTTTTTATGACTGTTGGCAGATCAATTTCCCTCCTGCGATGAATAAAGTTCTATCGTATCGTGTGGTTGATCTATCGTTCCCTCCCAACCCCAGTCTCCTGCCTTCTCCCCCCCCCCCATAATTCCTGACACCCGGACCAATCAGGAATCTGTCAATCCCCACCTTAACTTGGCCTCCACAGCCGTCTGTGGCAATTCATTCCACAGATTCACCACCCTCTGGCTCAAGAAATTCCTCCACATCTCCTTTCTAAAGGTACGTCCTTTTATTCTGAGGCTGTGCCCTCCTTTGTATTGACCCCAGGTCTCTGGTGCTGCGAGACGGGGGGCGCTACCAGCTGGGCCACTCTGGGCTGCCCATTTTCCTTCCTGTTAATCTCTATGTCACCCATTGCATTCAAAAGTGAGATTACAACTTTCCGTGACATTATAGCGATCAAACTATATGTAGAGGGGCCTGGTCTTATCAAGCAACTGAACCATCCTACCACCAACTAGAGAGAGCGGTCCTGACCTACTATCTACCTCATTGGAGGCCCTCAGACTATCTTTAATCGGACTTTACTGGCTTGATCTTGCACCAAACCTTATTCCCCTTCCTACTCCATCTACACCTCACGCTGCCTCGGCAAGGCCAGCAGCATCATCAAGGACCAGTCTCACCCCGGCCACTCCCTCTTCTCCACTCTCCCATCAGGCAAAAAGTATAGAAGTGTGAAAACGCACACCTCCAGATTCAGGGTCAGTTTCTTCCCAGCTGTTGTCAGGCAACTGAACCGTCCTCTCACCAACTAGAGAGCAGTCCTGACCTCCCATCTACCTCATTGGAGACCCTCGGACTGTCTTTAATCAGACATTACTGGAAGTTATCTTGCACTAAACGTTATTCCCTTTATCCTGTATCTGTACACTGGGGCCAACTTGATTGTAATCATGTATAGTCTTTCCGCTGACTGGATAGCACGTAACTAAGAGCTTTGCACTGTACCTCAGTACACTTGACAATAAAATAAAATAAAAATGGTTAGGACGCGTACGAAGGAACTGCAGATGCTGGTTTGCACCGAAGATAGACACAAAATGCTGGAGCAGCTCAGCGGGTCAGGCAGCATCTGTGGAGAAAAGGAATAGGTGACGTTTCGGGTCAAGACCCTTCTTCAGACTGAAATTCAGGAGAGAGGGAAACGAGAGGTTTGAAAAGGTACAGAACATGGAAGGGATATTGTGGGCCAAAGGGCTGTTCCTGTACTGTTCCTTGTTGTACACATGTTCTATATTCTCTATCATAAAATAGTATAATGATGTACAGTACAGTGATTTAAAAAAATAATTCTCACCCGTAACGTCACCCATTCCTTCTCTCCAGAGATGCTGCCTGACCCGCTGAGTTACTCCAGCATTTTGTGTTAAACGGAAAATAGTTTGGACGTAAAGAACTACTGCCTGATGTATGATTTTACCAGATTGTATGCACCATGAATTTTACTGTAGCTAGGTACACATGACGATGAGGTCTGAAGAAGGGTCTCAACCCAAAACCTCACCTCAGAGGGCAGTGGAGGCCGGTTCTCTGGATACTTTCAGGGGAGAGCTAGATAAGGCTCGTAAAGATAGCGGAGTCAGGGGATATGGGGAGAAGGCAGGAACGGTACTGATTGGGGATGATCAGCCATGATCACATTGAATGGTGGTGCTGGCTTGAAAGGTCGGATGGCCTACTTCTGTTGTCTAGACCTATTGTCTATTGTCTATCCATGTTCTCCAGAGATGCTGCCTGAGCCGCTGAGTTATGCCCCTGTCCCACTTAGGAAACCTGAACGGAAACCACTGGAGACTTTGCGCCCCACCCAAGGTTTCCATGCAGTTCCCGGAGGTTTTTGTCAGTCTCCCTACCTGCTTCCACTACCTGCAACCTCCGGCAACCACCTGCAACCTCCGGGAACCGCACGGAAACCTTGGGTGGGGCGCAAAGTCTCCAGAGGCTTCCGTTCAGGTTTCCTAAGTGGGACAGGGGCATTACTCCAGCTTTTTGTGTCTGTCTTCGGTTTAAACCAGCATCTGCAGTTCCTTCCTGCACAAGTATCATTAAATCATTTTTGATAGAAACAAAATGCTGGAGTAACTCAGCGGGACAGGCAGCATCTCTGGTGAGAAGGAATGGGTGACGTTTGGAGGACGAGACCCTTCTTCAGTCTCGACCCGAAACGTCACCCATTCCTTCTCTCCAGAGATGCTGCCTGTCCCGTTGAGTTACTCCAGCATTTTGTGTCCACCTTCATCATCTGTGTCTTTCCTACACAACCCAGATATTTGTTGAACGGGCAAGTTTGGCAAGTGACTGACTCTTCCCCCCCCCTACTTTTCATGTACATCCAGTCATAATTTATTAACTGTAAACAGACATTAAGATGTCCCAAGGTCAGGAACGGTTCAACATTAAATGCAAGTCCATTTTTATGGCGTTCATTTTCGTTGCCGTACAACATCTGTGACATAAACAATTGGAATGGACTTCTACACAACAGGAAATTGTTATTGCTATAAGCTTCCCTGTAAAATTTACAAATATATTTTCCAACTGCTCTGCTCATGTGCGAGGAGCTCACGACAGGCACCAAAAGCTGGACTAACTTAGCGGATCAGATAGCATCTCTGGAGAAAAGGAATAGGTGACATTTCGGGTCGAGACCCTTCTTCAGACCCTGTCATCCTTGGTTTTTTATTTTTTTGTTTTTTTATTTATTCGAGGCAAATATACAAAAACCGAACCAATGGCAAATGAAATAATACAATTGTTGTACAGCTTCAATTTTAACCTTTAGCTATAGTTGGAAGAAAAGAAAGGAGAGGAAGCACGAAAGAGAAAAAGTGAAATGTGCAAAGATAGAACCCCTAGACTACCAAAGTGGTGTAGCCAAAGAGTGAGTAAATGAAAGAAAGAAAGAAGAGAGGAATAGCAAAAATAAGAAAAATAGGACAAAAAGAAAAAGAAGAAAAAAAGGACTGGCTTGGTTTGAAAATGTCCACGTTATTGTCGAAGATCGCATGTAATTGAATCTTTGATCATTATTATCAAAGATCGATCGCCATCTTCACCAGGCTTATTTTTCGATATCAAAATGCTTTTTTTTTTAAACTGCTGCTGAGTTTAGTTTATTGCCACGTGTAGCGAGGTACAGGGAAAAGCTTTCGTGGCGTGCAAACCAGTCAGCGGAAAGACGATGCATTCTTACAGTCGAGCCGTCCACAGTGTACAGATGTACGATAAAGGGAATGTTATGACTAAAACATTTGGTGCAAAATATAAGGGCGGCACGGTGGCGCAGCGGTAGAGTTGCTGCCTTGCAGTGACAGGGACCCGGGTTCGATCCTGACTACGGGTGCTCCTGTTTCCTCCCACATTCCAAAGACATGCGGGTTTGTAGTTTGGAGTAACTCAGGGGGTGAGGCAGCATCGCTGGAGAGAAGGAATGGCCGAAGTTTCGGGTCGAGACCCTTCTTCAGACTGAGAGTCAGGGGAGGGGGAGACAGAAGGGTCTCGACCCAAAAAGTCACCCATTCCTTCTCTCAAGAGATGCTGCCTGTCCTGCTGAGTTGCTCCAGCTTTTTTGTACCTATCTTTAGTGATATGGAAGGATTGGGTGTGAAAACACAGATCAAAGGGGATGGTGATCAAGGAGATCACCAGTTGAGGGGAATGTGAAAACGAGGCATACAATCAGTAAAAATCCTTCAGGAGGGCAGTGAAGCTAAGTGGGAGAGCTAGGGTGGGGGAGGGCCGGAGAGAGAGGGAGAGCAAGGGTTACTTGAAGTTGGAGACATCAATATTCGCACCGCTGCCTGTATGTTTGAGGGGACCTCCCACAGACAGTGCAGCTTTGCACGTGATTAAGAACATGCAGCTTTACATGGGAAGTCAATGAGCAAACCCAGTGGATTCTGACAAACGTACGTCACAGCCCAGATGGGTCTGGATCGAGTTTTTTAGCGTGCACTACAGTTGCTAAATTCGCCCAGTTGCAGAACGCACACAATCACTGCACACTCGTTGCAACACAATATCTAGTCCCAATGTTTAATCAATTCCTCTATATCTGGAGATTATATTGGAGAAAGCTGCTGAACTTCGCAGACTGGGTACAGTCTTTCCGCTGACTGGATAGCACGCAACAAAAACATTTTCAACGTACCTTGGTAAACTCGTCAACAATAATAATAATAATAATAATATATCTTTTATTGTCATTGCACGTCAGTGCAACGAGATTTAGTGTGCAGCTCCACTGATGTACAAGAAAGGTAAATAAATACAATACATAAATAAGCAAGCTGAATTGATTGACGTGACCATCTGAGGGAGACTGTCCAAAGGGGGTGGGTGGGGGGGCACTCATTAGGGCCGGTTCAGAGCCGCTATAGCTCTTGGGATGAAACTGTTCCTGAGTCTGGAGGTTCGGGCGTAGAAGGCCTTGTAACGTCTGCCGGAGGGAAGAAGTTGAAACAGACCGTGGCAGGGGTGTGATGAGTCCTTATGGATGCTGAGGGCCTTCCTGAGGCACCGCGTGTGGTAGATGCCCTCCAAGGCTGGTAGCTCTGTCCCGATGATCCTCTGCGCTCTGTTGACGACGCGCTGAAGAGCTGTCCTCTCCGCCTCCGTGCAGCTGAGATACCACACAGAGATGCCATACGTTAGTATGCTCTCTGTGGTGCAGCGGTAGAACGTTGTCAGCAGCTGTTGGGGCAGACCAGTCTTTTTTAATGTCCTCAGGAAGAACAGTCGTTGCTGTGCCTTCTTGACCAGCGCGGCGGTGTTTGTGGACCATGTGAGGTCTTCTGAAATGTGAGTGCCCAGAAACTTAAAGCTGGACACTCTCTCCACACTTTCCCCATAAATGGAGATTGGGTCGTATTCTCCAGAATGGGACCTCCTGAAGTCAATGATCAGCTCCTTGGTCTTGGAGGTGTTTAGTGCCAAGTTGTTATTGGCGCACCAGTCCGCCAGGTTCTGCACCTCCGCTCTGTATTTGATCAGACTTTGCTGGCTTTATCTTGCTCTAAACGTTATTCCCTTATCATGTGGGCGGCTCGATTGTAATCATGTGTTGTCCTTCTGCTGGCTGGTTAGCACGCAACAAAAGCTTTTCGCTGTACCTCGGCACACGTGACAATGAACTGAAATTAAACTAAACTAAAATGGACTAATGGTGGCACAACGGCAGAGTTGCCGCCTTACAGCACTTACAGCTCCTGAGAACCGGGTTCGATCCCGACCACGGGCGCTGTCTGTACGGAGTTTGCACGTTCTCCCCGTGACCTGCGTGGGTTTTCTCCGAGACCTTTGGTTTCCTCCCACACTCCAAAAACGTACAGGTTTGTAGGTTAATTGGCTTGGGGTAAATGTCAATTGTCCCTAGTGGGTGTCGGATAGTGTTAGTGTGCGGGGATCGCTGGTCGGCGCGGGCTCGGTGGGCCAAAGGGCCTGTTTCAGTGCTGTATCCCTAAACTAAACTAAAAATTAAACTACTCCAAACAGCAGCTGACAGGAACCCTTGGCCGTATGATTAACCACAACATGCTTTAATATTGTGTATTGAAGGTGAAGGCTGATAATGTTTCTATCGGTATAATTGCAACGCCTTCCTCCTTAAAAAAATGTTCTGTCCAATATATTAAATCTCAGGAAAAACTGCACTTTCCAATCAGTTATTTGAAATTGCACTTAATTTGCAGAGAGATTTTGACATCACTGCTCCCTTGTAAGTGGTCCAATTCAATTTTGTTTGGATATTTAATCTACACCCTCATGGACATTTTTCACAATCGGCGACGCGTACTCAGAGCACATGATGTGATTCGCTGGTGACAAAGTGGAATTTAAAGCAAGCCCCCCCACCCCCCCACACCTAGCAGAGTAGCTCAGTGTGTGGAACAGCAACACAGATCACTATTGTTAATCGTTTTCGTATTAAGCCTGACCACAAAGTCTCGTTACCTCCTAATTGCTGCAATAATTTGCGCATTATTTGGTGTTGAAGTAATCGACATTATTTTCTCAAGCCACCGCTCGTGGGTGGTCTGGCTTCTGGTTAATCTCAGCCTCACTAGCCGCCGAGCAGAAGGAGAGGGTTCGGAAGTGCAAAAAAAAGCACACGGGACTTGAACAGGGAACATTGTGAGAACACTAAAGGATAGGGGATGGTGCAGAAACGAGGTGCAGAACTTTCATATAAAATCATCCGGACCTTGACAAGCCCTTTCTTTTACAATTTTGCAGCGTTTGACCCGGTAAATTGGTGACATCTGTTGTCATAGAAATCTATTTTCTGACCTTGTGCTTCCACTCCGCAGATTGTATCTGGGGAAAAATATTTGCTTTCTGCAATTAAAAAGATAGGATGCGACTTTAAAAAAACCCCATTTCAAATGACCTACAACAAGAACAACCACAAATGTGTCCATTTTTTTAGTTTAGAGATACAGCGCGGAAACAGGCCTTTATGAGTCCACACCGGCCAGCAATCGTTAACCCGCATACTAACACTATCCTACACACATTAGGGACAATTTTACATCTGGGCAATTATTCCAAGCCAATTAACCTACAAACCTGCACTGTACGTCTTTGGAGTGTGGGAGGAAACCGGAGCACCCGGGGAAAACCCACGCAGGTCACGGGGAGAATGTTCAAACTCCGTACCGACAGCACCCGTAGTCAGGATCGATCCCGGGTCTCTGGCACTGTAAGGCAGCAAATCCACCGCTGCGCCCACCATAAGTTGTAAAAATTAAGCCACTCATTGATTAGTTTTCCATTATATTTCTTTCAGATGAGGTTTATTTGAATGGAGTGAATGAACTGGTTGGATTAGATTGGATTGCTGAGCATAGAACATTGTGCAATACCGCATAGGAATAGGTCATTTGGCCCTCAATGTCCATGCCAAACTTGATGGCAAGTAAAATGGAATAATAAGGAACTGTAGATACTGGTTTATACCAAAGAAAGACACAAAATGCTGGAGTAACTCAGTGGGTCAGGCAGCATCGCTGGAGAACATGAATAGGTGACGTTTCTGGTCGAGACCCTCCTTCAGTCTGGAGAAACGTCATCTATTCATGTTCTCCAGGGATGCTGCCTGACCCGCTCAGTTACTCCAGCTCTCTGTGTCTGTCCTTGACCTCTAAGATAGATGTTGCACATACTCTAACATGGGCGATCGCTGACATCGTACGGGGTGGTGGAAGGAGCCAGAAAAATGTAAGCATTTCCTTTCTCAATGTGGCGTGCGACATTTTATATTCCATTCCATATAACTTTGCCCAGAAAGGAACTGCAGATGCTGGTTTATACTGAAGATAGACACAAAGTGCTGGAGTAACTGAGCGGGTCAGGCAGCATGTCTGGAGAAAAAGGATGGGTGACATTTTGGGTCAGAACCGTTACAGTCATAGAGTGATACAGTGTGGAAACTGGCCATTCGGCCCAACTTGCCCACGCCTTCCAACATGTCCCAGCTACACTAGTCCCACCTGCTTGTGTTTGGCCCGTATCCCACCAAACCATATATAAGATCTAACCAAACATGTACCATTCTTAAAGGGCCTGTCGCGAGCTGCTCACAAATTCTCCCGAATTTTCCCCTTGATTCAAACTTGGAGAAGGTTCGTAACGGGTCCGTAGGATTCCGCTGATATATCGTAGCGGCTCGTAGTGTCAGCTGTAGGTACTCGGGGCATTAAATGTTGCAATTGTTCTCCTCCCGACTATCTTTTTACTCGTGGACATTTTTTATCGGGCTGGAAAAAACGTCCCGACTTACCTGATGCCCCGAGTACCTACGGCTGGTACAACAAGCCGCTATGATATACCCACGGACTCCTACGGACCCGTTACGAACATTCTCCGAGTTTGAATCGATGGGGAAAACGCGGGAGAATTCGTGAGCACTCGGGAAAGTGGGACAGGGCACTTAAGGGATTGAACAGGCCAGTTGCAGGAAAAATGTTCCCGATGTTGGGGGAGTCCAGAACCAGCGGTCACAGTTTAAGAATAAGGGGTAGGCCATTTAGGACTGAGATGAGGAAAAACATTTTCACTCAGAGAGTTGTGAATCTGTGGAATTCTCTGCCACAGAAGGCAGTGGAGGCCAATTCACTGGATGTATTCAAGAGAGAGTTGGATATACCTCTTAGGGCTAACGGAATCAAGGGAAGGGGGTACTGATTTTGGATGATCAGCCATGATCATATTGAATGGCTTGAAGGTCCGAATGGCCTACTCCTGCACCTATTTTATATGTTTATTTCTCTAACCTCTCCTTAGCATGTCCTATTAATTTTCTTCAGACTCAAGAAGAAGGTCTGAAGAAGGGTTCCGACCAGAAACGTCACCCATCCTTTCCCCCCAGAGATGCTGCCTGACCCGCAGAGTTACTCCAGCACTGTGTGTCTGTCTTACACGTAACTTTGCGCTGGGTGAAACCAATTCTATTCGCTTTCAAATAATTTTTATGAGGCGTTTTGTGGTCAAGGGGTGGACGTGAATGAAACCAAAATATTTTTGAACATTGACGCCTGTGGTGGAGTTGTTTTTGCAGCGTGTAACTATCGGGAATAATACCTGATAATCCGACAATCAAATTGCTCAACAATTCTTAGTGTTTCGTAATGAGTTCTGTTCCCTGTGCTCCCTTAACACCAACATTGTTCCTTGCATTTATTTAACTATAGATTGAAACACAGACAATAGGTGTAGAGAAGGCTGTTTGGCCCTTCGAGCCAGCACCGCCATTCAATATGATCATAGCTGATCATCCACAATCAGTACCCTGTTCCTGCTTTCTCCCCATACCCCTTGATTCCGTTAACCCTAAGAGCAATATCTAACTCTCCCTTGAATACATCCAGTGAATTGGCATCCATTTAAACCTGTTGCCTTGCCAACAGCATGAATGTGAGCCCTCACTTTTCATCTTGATCAATGCGTACCCAATGCTGGTGAATGCGATCACGGTGGTGCAGCGATAGAGTTGCTGCCTTACAGCGAATGCAACGCCGGAGACCCGGGTTCGATCCCGACTATGGGTGCTGGCTGTACGGAGTTTGTACGTTCTCCCCGTGACCTGCGTGGGTTTTCTCCGGGATCTGCGGTTTCCTCCCACACTCCAAAGACGTATAGGTTTGTAGGTTAATTGGCTCGGTAAATGTAAAAATTGTCCCTAGTGGGTGTAGGACAGTGTTAATGTGCGGGGATCGCTGGTCGTCGCGGACTCGATGGGCCGAGGGGCCTTTTCCGCGCTGTGTCTCTAAACTAAACTAATACTGTTTTGTTTAGTTCCGTTTAGTTTTCATGGTTAAAGCTCACATGGGCCTGGTATTTTGTGCTTTAAATTTATCAAGACCCTGTTTCCTGTGCTTGCTGTAAACTCGCTGGAGCTCTTTTTCTGGAGCCCCCTTTAAACTCAGGCCGCATTTGGAGTACTGTGGGCAAATTTGGGCACCATATCCGAGGAAGGATGTGCTGGCTCTGGAGAGGGTCCAGAGGAGGTTTACAAGAATGATCCCAGGAATGAGTGGGTTAGCATATGATGAGCGTTTGACGGCACTGGGCCTGTACTCGCTGGAGTTTAGAAGGTTGAGGGGGACCTCATTGAAACTTACAGATTAATCAAAGGCATAGATAGAGTGGATGTGGAGAGGATGTTTCCACTGGTGGGAGAGTTTAGGACCAGAGGTCACAGCCTCAGAATTAAAGGGCACTCTTTTAGAAAAGAGGTGAGGAGGAATTTCTTTGGTCAGAGAGTAGTTAATCTGTGGAACTCATTGCCACAGAGGGCTGTGGAGGCCAAGTCAGTGGATATTTTTAAGGCAGAGACAGACTGGGTGTCAAGGGTTATGGGGAGAAGGCAGGAAAATGGGATTAGGAGGCAGAGATCAGCCATGATTGAATGGCGGAGTAGAATCGATGGGCCGAATGGCCTAATTCTACTCCAATAACTTGTGAACTTGTGAACTCACGATGTTCTTTTTCCCACGCACCCTCCAATTTCATTACATTCTCCAGAAGATTGAATACACTATTATTAAATGCGATTAATTGCTATGTAAGTCTGTTATGACTACGCAATACAAAGTGAATTGGAAGTGTGTCTTTGCATTAAAAGGAGTAATGTCCAATAATCCAGAAAATCTGTTAATCCGGCACCATTAAATCCCGAGGATCCCAGCGGGCGGCACGGTAGGGCAGCGGCAGAGTTGCTGCCTTACAGCGTCAGAGACCTAGGTTCGATCCTGACTACGTGTGCTATCTGTGCGGAGTTTGTACCTTCTCCCCGTGACCCCATGGGTTTTTGCTCCGTGATCTCCGGTTTCCTCCCACACTCCAAAGACGTACGGGTTTATAGGTGGTGAGAGGAGGAAAATATAATGGAGATGTGCGGTCCAAGGTTTAATTCACAGAGGGTGGTGGGTGCCTGGAACGCACTGCCAGGGGTGGTGGTGGTGGAGGCAGATACGATAGTGGCGTTTAAGAGGCTTTTAGATAGACAAGAGAGAGCCAAGAGTGTTTTATTGTCATATGTCCCAGATAGAACCATGAAATTCTTACTTGCAGCAGAACAACAGAATATATAATAATAATAATAATAATAATAATAATGGATGGGATTTATATAGCGCCTTTCTAATACTCAAGGCGCTTTACATCGCATTATTCATTCACTCCTCAGTCACACTCGGTGGTGGTAAGCTACTTCTGTAACCACAGCTGCCCTGGGGCAGACTGACGGAAGCGTGGCTGCTAATCTGCGCCTACGGCCCCTCCGACCACCACCAATCACTCACACACATTCACCCATATAAACATAGAACACTGTAAACAATATAATAAACAAGAGAGAAAAAATAAAAGTTCAGTGTGTAGGTATATATACACATACTCACATGTCTGAAGAAGGGTCTCATCCCGAAACGTCACCCATTCCTTCTCTCAAGAGATGCTGCCTGCCCTGCTGAGCTACTCCAGCATTTTGTGTCTACCTTCGATTTAAACCAGCATCTGCAGTTCTTTCCCTCACATGTGGATATGGAGGGCCTGTTCCTGTGCTGTAATCTTTTATGTTGATACCTTTTATAAGTTTTACCAGAGGGCTATATTATAGACTAGCTTTTTTTTTTAAATCACAATTTTCATTTGGTGCAGAAGAAAAAAAAAACCCTTTTCACTATTTGCACACAAAGTTGTCGAGAAACATTTTCTGGGTTTGCCAGTGAAGCCGTTGACTAGTCCTGTGCCACTGCCAGTGTGATGCCCTCTACATGGGCAATGGCAGCACTGTGAGGCTGACAAGAAAATAAGAGTAAAATATTCTCATTGAAACACAGAGACAACAAACCAGGAAGTAAAAATATTACAGGAAACACAAATCACAATGCGCTAAAGGTGAGAATAGATAAAGGCCAGATCGGGAGGGCAGGTAACACCAAGTGTCATTAATTTAGTCTAGTTTAGCTTAGTCTGACACAAAATGCTGGAGTAACTCAACGGGACAGACAGGCAGCATCTCTGGATAGAAGGGTCTCGACCCAAAATGTCACCCATTCCTTCTATACAGAGATGCTGCCTGCCCCGCTGAGTTACTCCAGCATTTTGTGTCTATCTTCAGTGTACATCAGCATCTGCAGACCCTTCCTACACTATTTAACTGAGTTGGTGACCACATGTTCCGAGGTATAGTGAAAAGCTTTTTTAAAAAAGTGCACAAAGTGATTCAGACCCGAAACATCACCTATCCATGTTCTCCAGAGATGCTACCTGGCCTCCCTGAGTTACTCCAGCGCTCTGTGTTCATTTTTTTGGAAAGCCGCATCTGCAGTTCCTTGTGTCTACCCAGTTTCATTTCTGCTGCAAGAACGGAACTATTTAGTTAATTAATTTCTCAGGATTAGTCAGCAAAATTTAATACACCTTTGAAAAATCTTTGCACCTGACTCAACTAGTTTTGGGCTCTCTCTCAATGTGAGACAAATGGACAGCTGCCCCAATGTCCCCTCATTATTCTAAACTCCAGTGAGTACAGGCCCAGTGTCATCAAACGCTCATCATAGGTTAACCCAATCATTCCTGGGATCATTCTTATCAACCTCCTCTGGACCCTCTCGAGAGCCAGCACATCCTTCCTCAGATATGGTGCCCAAAGCCGCTCGCAATGCTCCAAATATGGCCTGACCAGCGTCTTATAGAACCTCAGCATTACATCCCATATGGGCACTGGACTTTGCTGCTAGACTTATGTTGACCTAACGGCAAGTGTGATAACTATCTCATATGACCTCAGGAGGAACAGCACCTCATATTCCGTCTGGGGACCTTGCGTCCGGATGGCATTAACATTGAATTCTCCCAATTTTGCTAGTCCTTGCTGTCTCCTCCCCTTCCTCACCCTCTAGCTGTCTCCTCCCACCCTCCCATCCGCCCGCCCTCGGGCTCCTCCTCCTCCCCTTTTCCTTCCTTCTCCCCCCCCACCCCCCATCAGTCTGAAGAAGGGTTTCGGCCCGAAACGTCGCCTATTTCCTTCGCTCCATAGATGCTGCTGCACCCGCTGAGTTTCTCCAGCAATTTTGTGTACCTTCTGATAACTATCTCATATGATCAACCCATAGTGTGTCCATTGTTAACAGTAGGATATCTTTAACAAGCGCTCTACAGTGCCACCTGCAGGTGAAGCAGGTATTTCGGGTAGCGAGAAAGATGTCTGCAGATGCCGGAATGGTGAGTAAAAATCAAAAGCGCTGGAAGAACTCAACGGGTCAGGCAGCATGTGTGGGAGGAAACTGCAGATGCTGGTTTAAAACGAAGATTGACACAAAAAGCTGGGGTGACTCAACGGGGCAGGCAGGATCTCTGGAGAGAAGGAATAGGTGACGTTTCGGGGCGAGTCCCTTCTTCAGACTGAGAGTCGGGGGGAAAGGGAAACGAGAGATATAGATGGTGATGTAGAACAAATGAATGAAAGATATGCTGAAATGTTACGATGATAAAGGAAACAGGCCATTGTCAGCTGTGGGAGAGGTGGAAACGAGTTGCGGACAATGAGACTCAACAAAATTGGCAGACAACATTTCGGATCAAGGTCCCTCAAACTGATGGTTTTTCAGTTATCTGCAAAACCTTTAACAAATTAAATTCACAACCCCCTTATGAAACTAAGTGTACAATAGCTGGAAAGCAGAGTTGATGGAGATTGAAGAAGGCAGTTGTACAGAACTAGGAATCTCTATTATATGTGTAGAAAGAGCAAAGTCATAGTCATGCTGCTTTAGTCAAAGTAATATTTTGATCATATTAGAAATGTTAAATCCCTTACTTTGTACGTACAGATCATATCTTAGTCTATCTCAATCTACTCCAACACACGTAATCAATTCCAGTTTTAGTTCCATATGTTTTCACAGCATAAAGGAGTTTGTACTCTGTGACTCTTGAAGCTGGATTTGATATTATTTCCCTCCATGACTGCAGTATATGGCTTAGCCGGGCAGTATGTGTGGAATATGTTCCTACTTTGTTTTCCAGACTGAGGCCTGGATTAGAGGCTATTAGCAGTAAGGAAGACAGACACAAAAAGCTGGAGTAACTCAGCGGGACAGGCAGCATCTCCGGAGAGAAGGAATGGGTGACGTTTCGGGTCGAGACCCTTCTTCAGATCTTTCAGTTAACAATGGCCTGTTCCCTTTATCATCGTTGCTTTTTTGCATATCTTTCATTCATTGTTCTTTATCTCTCTATATCGTCTACATCTCTTGTTTTCCTTATCCCTAACCAGTCTGAAGAAGAGTCTCGACCCGAAACGTCACCCATTCCTTCTCTCTCCAGAGATGCTGCCTGAGTTACTCCAGATTTTTGTGTCTATCTTCGGTTTAAACCAGCATCTGCAGTTCCTTCCCACACATTAGCTGTAAGGAGATGCACGGAAACAGGCCCTTCGGCCCGCCGAGTTCGCACCGACCAGTGATCCTTGCACATCAACACTAGGTACAATTTACTAGGTACTCACACTAGGTACAATTTACACTTATACCAAGCCAATTAACCTACAAATCTGTATGTCTTTGGAGTGTGGGAGGAAATCGAAGACCTCGGAGAAAGCCCACACAGGTCACGGGGAGAAGGTACAAACTCCGTACAGACAGCAGCCGTGGTCGGGATCGAACCTGGGTCTCTGATGCCATAATCGCTGTAAGGCAGCAACTCTACCGCTGCGCCACCGTGCCGCCCAAGGATGGGCGAGGCGTGTAGGATAGTGTTAGTGCGCGGGGATCGCTGGTCGGCATGGACTCGTTTGGACGAAGGGCCTGTTTCCGCGCTGTCTTTCTAAACTAAACTAAAACAAAAGTGGCTGGAGGCCGGGGGCATGGCCAATGACAGCTCCCATCATAGCCATGAGGTCCAATCTGACAGAGTGCCGAGCAAGTGGCTGATGCCAAACCCATGTGTAACCCAATCTAAAATCCTTCACTGTAAATGCACAACTAGCAGGAAGCAAACCACAATCAGAGCTCTCTGTAACATCATGTTACACAATTTGTGCAGCGCTTAGGTTTCAACAGGGAATGCCTCGAGAGCTTCTCTGGAATCTCAAAATTAAAGGGTTCTTTTACAAAATGTGGGAGTTGGCTTTTTAAGTGTGTTATGGGTAAGATGTGCTCTGTGATAGCTTGCCACAAATCAACACGGGACTAAACCTCAGACTATAATGCAAAATTCCAGCATAGTTACATATTTACCCCCCCCCCCCCACCGAACATTATAACTCTTGTTATATTCTAAATCCGCGCATGGAGTTGTACAGTGGAAACAGGCCCTTCGGCCCACCTAGCCTATGCTGGTAAAGATGCCTCATTTACTCTAGTCCCACCTGCCTATGTTTAAAGTTATAGAGTCATACAGCGTGGAAACAGGCCCTTCGGCCCAACTTGTCCACACCGGCCAATATGTCCCATCTAACACTAGTCCCACCTGCCCAAGTTCGGCCCATATCCCTCTAAACCTTTTCCACCCATAACATCTGATTGCTTTCAATAGACCACATAGACAGGAAATGTGTGTAAGAAGGAACATCAGATGCTGGTCTACACCGAAGATCGGCACACAAACGCCGGAGTAACTCAGCGGGACAGGCAGCATCTCTGGAGAGAAGGAATGGGTGACGTTTCAGGTCGAGACCCTTCATCAGACTGCAGACTCGCGTAAACAGATAATACAGATGTGCAATTTCTGTTCTATTGCCGAACCTTATAATTGCTACTAAGATGAATTAATAGTTCATGATATTGAAGGTTCATTTTGCAAACGATGCCCTTACCAAAAGCCTTCCACTGCAGGTAGACGCAAAATGCTGGAGTGACTCAGCGGGACAGGCAGCATCTCTGGGGAGAAGGAATGGGTGACGTTTCGGGTCAAGACCCTTCTTCAGAAGACATCCGCTTCAGACTAGAAACTAGGTCTCATGTCCGTAAGATTCACCTACTCCCCACACCACAATGAACGCTTTGTGAAGTTCTCTACTCCTTTGTTCAAACCCCCTCTGCAGGTCTTCTGCAATCTCCCTCTGTGGGACACCTGTATGTGAACTCCCCCCCCTCCCCACCCCCATTCATGCAAGACTGTCCAGTTTCTTCTTTCCACCCTTTGTCATCTATTCTGGTCCATAAAATCGTGACAACATTTGATAGTTCATCCTGTCATCCTCATCCAGTATATTTTAGGAAGGAACTGCAGATGCTGGTTTACACCGAAGATAATCACAAAATGCTGGAGTAATTCAGCGGGACAGGCAGCACTTCAATCAGTCTGAAGAAGGGTCCCAACCTGAAACACCACCCCTGTCCATGTTCTCCAGAGATACTGCCTGACCCGTTGTGTTACCACGGCATTTTGTGTCTTACCTCATGAGTAGTTCTACTTCTCTGGAATAATCCCCCTCAACCCAGACCCTCAATCATTTGACTCCACTCTCAACCATTGAAACCTACCCCCGAAACGTTGCCTATTTCCTTCGCTCCATAGATGCTGCCTCACCCGCTGAGTTTCTCCAGCATTTCTCCAGCATACCTCCAAATGTATTCAGGTAGCCAGCTAGGTATCTAGCCAGCTTCCAGGCACCTCCAGCTAACTCTTACACATAGATTATTTGTTTCAATCCTTCTGTCTAGAGTTTTTTCCGTTTCCACTACCTTCCCTGCATGAATCCTGTCTGAAGAAGGGTCCCGACTGGAAACGTTGCCTATCCATTCCCTCCCCAGATGTTGCCTGACCCGCTGTGTTACTCCAGCACTTTGTGTTTTGCTCAAGATTCCAGCATCTGCAGTTCCTTGCATCCGTCTGAACCCCACGTCATTAGCATTGTATATGGGAGAATAATACCCCATAAAATGTTAGATGAACTCAAAAATCAGCTACAACCATTTTTCTTTTACATAGACAATAAGTACGCACCTGGAACTGTGGCAGCTTATCAAACCATTTTTTAACAGTGAAAAACTGGCTGGGAGGAAAATGCCTGATCAGTTAACTAGTCACAAAAATGTAATTAAACTCACTTTGACCAGCCTTTGCATGACAAATATGAAGATATTGATTTACCATTAATTGTTCTTCAAACAGTTATACTTCTCATCAACATGCAAGCACTTAATTCAGCTTTTGTCGTTCCAGTGTATATTGAAAGTTGATGACTATTTGGAACTCATTCTTGCATACTTTTTAGTAAGCCAACCTGTACATACTGCAAAACATATCAGCTTACTTTTCATCTTACAAAAAAAATGCCACCGGTGAGGGATTTTGGAAAAAAAAAATCATCACAATGAATTATGCTATAATTGAAATATTTCTGTCGAATTCTTTGATGATTTTAAAATGACAAAAGGTGAGAAGTGATGGGACTTTCGGGGTAAATAGCTGAAAGTGGTTTTCTGACCCTACACAATACAGAGAAACTATATATGTACAGATGAGGCTGAGACAGGCTGATTTATGATTTGTGACAATATTTTGTGGTGTTTGGGTTCCAGAACATGAAAGAAATGGTTCTATTGTACAACCACGAAAGAATGTGTAAATTATTTTAAAAATAAGAAGAAGAATGAACGGAATATTAAAACAAATGATAATCTGTGGAATCAACATTATTCAGGTGCATCTCCAAAACCTCTATCCTCATGAGCCACAGACATTTTAGCCAAGGGCAGCACAGTGGTAGAGTTGCTGCCTCACAGTGCCAGAGACCCGGGTTTGGTTCTGACCTTGTGTGCTGAGTTTGATTCTGACTCTGTGCAGAGTTTTTATGTTGTCCCTGTGATGGCGTGGGTTGTCTCTGGGTGCTCAGGTTTCATCCCAATGAGCCATGCCGAACATGCCGAACATCGGTCACCATACACTCACTCCATGCCATCCCACTTTCGCATCCCACACTCTTGGGGGAATTTATAACAGGTCCAATTAACCTAGTCTAGATTATATTAATTTTGTTTGAGGAAGGACATTCTTGCTATTGAGGGAGTGCAGCGTAGGTTTACAAGGTTAATTCCCGGGATGGCGGGACTGTCATATGCTGAGAGAATGGAGCGGCTGGGCTTGTACACTATGGAGTTTAGAAGGATGAGAGGCGATCTTATTGAAATATATAAGATTGTTAAGGGTTTGGACTCACTAGAGGTAGGAAACATGTTCCCGATGTTGGGGGAGTTCAGAACCAGGGGCCACAGTTTAAGAATAAGGAGTAAGCCATTTAGAATGGAGACGAGGAAACACTTTTTCTCACAGAGAGTGGTGAGTCTGTGGCATTCTCTGCCTCAGAGAGCGGTGGAGGCAGGTTCTCTGGACGCTTTCAAGAGAGAGCTAGATAGTGCTCTTAAAAATAGCAGAGTCAGGGATTATGCGGAGAAGGCAGGAACGGGGTACTGATTGGGTATGATCAGCCATGATCACATTGAATGGCGGTGCTGGCTCGAAGGGCCAAATGGCCTACTCCTGCACCTATTGTCTATTGTCTATTGTTTAATTTAGAGATACAGCACAGAAACAGGCCCTTCGGCCCAACGAGTCTGCGCCGACCAGAGATCCCAGCACACTAACACTAGCCTACACACACTAGGGACAATTTATAATTTTTTACCAATCCAATTAATTCTACAAACCTGCACGTCATTGGAGTGTGAGAGGAAGTGGGAGCACCCTTAAAAAATCCACACAGTCACTGGGAGAACATACAAACTTCGTACAGACAGCACCCGTGGTCAGGATCACACCCAGGTCTCTGGCGCTGTGAGGCAGCATCTCTACCACTGCGCCACCGTGCCACTCAAGCACATTGAAGTAATAATAATAATAATAATAAATTTTATTTATGGGCGCCTTTCAAGAGTCTCAAGGACACCTTACAAAAATTGAGCATGTAGAGGAAAAATATGTAAGGGGAATGAAATAAATACTAGAGACATGACTAGTACACAAAGTAAAGACAGAATTCAATACAAAACACAGTATGAGGCAATTAATGCACAGATGAAAAGGGACGGGGACGTGGGGCTAAGGATAGGCAGAGGTGAAGAGATGGGTCTTGAGGCGGGACTGGAAGATGGTGAGGGACACGGAATTGCGGATCAGTTGGGGGAGGGAGTTCTAGAGCCTGGGAGCTGCCCTGGAGAAGGCTCTGTCCCCAAAACTGCGGAGGTTGGACTTGTGGATGGAGAGGAGACCGGCTGATGTGGATCTGAGGGACCGTGAGGGTTGGTAGGGGGAGAGGAGGTCAGTGAGATATGGGGGGGGGCCAGATGGTGGAGGGCTTTGTAGGTGAGGACCAGGATTTTGTAGGTGATCCGGTGGGAGATGGGAAGCCAGTGAAGTTGTTTGAGGACTGGAGTGATGTGATGCCAGGATTTGGTATGGGTGATGAGTCGGGCGGCTGCGTTCTGGACCAGTTGGAGTCGGTTGATGTAGGTACGTAGATACGTCAGTGACATTTAAAAGCCGTTCCGACAGGCACGTGGATGGAGGGATATGGATTACACGCAGGTAGATAAAAGATGGTCTTGACATCAAGTTCGGCATAGATGTTGTTTGCCAAAGGGCCTGTTCTCATGCCACACAGTTCTATGTTCAATCATCCACAACCTGTATACCAATATATATTTTTTTAATCTTTGGAATGGTATCTTGCGGCATTGCAATTATTTAGTTAGATGGGCATAATTCAATGTGTGACATACCCTGATACATGGGTTGATATTGAGTAGATATAACTCAGCGGGCCAGGCAGCATCTCTGGAGAACATGGATAGGTGACATTTCAGGTCGGGACTCTTCTACAGACAGATGTTGGAGTAACTCAACTGGTCAGGCAGCATCTCTGGAGAACATGGATAGGAGACATTTCGGGTGGAGACCCTTCTTCAGTTGCGTAATAAATCTCTGACATTAACTTGGGTAATCGAACCAAGATTTAAACAATGAGCTTCTTCTTGCGTATGGCGTGCACAGCCTAAAGTTGTAGGTCAACTTGTTCTATTTGATCTTTTGTTTGTGCACGTCATGTTGATTGCATTAGTCGAAACAGGGCGGACCAGGTGAAGGTTGCAATCTCCCACCCCCAAACAATGAGCAAACCCACGAGTGTCCCTTTTTTGTTTCTTAGAAGAGGCTATTTCTGGCGCAAGGATGATGTAAACCAGCTCTGGGTATAATTGAGGGGGTACATTCTGCAGTAGTTCCTGCAGTCGCCACCCACTCCTCGCGTCAGGCTGGTAGGGCAGCCTGCTGGCTGTGGTCGCTAGAGACTCTGGGCTGGAGATTGCAAGTGTGCAGGGAGGAAGGGGTTATTAGACTGGGAACTGGAAAATTACAGGGTGCCCTTGTGTCCTAACTTTGCTGCACTGAACCTATCAGCATATCCTGCATTGGAAATCCAAGTCGAAAATGTGAATATAATGAACTAGGAAATACTTTCCCCGTGTCTTTTCACTTGGATTTGTCATTGATTTGTTCTGATTTTCACTTAGTTTATAGATTTCCCTTAGAGGTTCAAGGTGAAGGGGAAAAGATTGAAGAGGGATCTGAGGGGTAACTTTTTCACACAAAGGGTGGTGGGTGTATGGAACGAGCTGCCAGAGGAGGTACTTGAGGCAGGGACTACCCCAACATTTAAGCACAACTTGAGCGTCCAGGAGCGGAAAAGACTACAAAAAGTAGTAAACACTGCCCAGTCCATCATCGGCTCTGACCTTCCTTCCATCGAGGGGATCTATCGCAGTCACTGCCTCAAAAAGGCTGGCAGCATCATCAAGGACCCACACCATCCTGGCCACACACTCATCTCCCCGCTACCTTCAGGTAGAAGGTACAGGAGCCTGAAGACTGCAATGACCAGGTTCAGGAATAGCTACTTCCCCACAGCGATCAGGCTATTAAACTCGGCTCGGACAAAACTCTGAACATTAATAGCCCATTATCTGTTTATTTGCACTTTATCAGTTTATTTATTCATGTGTGTATATATTTATATAATGGTATATGGACATACTGATCTGTTTTGTAGTCAATGCCTACTATGTTCTGTGTGCTGAAGCAAAGCAAGAATCTCATTGGCCTATCAGGGACACATGACAATAAACTCTCTTGAAGTCTTGAAACAGTTAGACAGGTACATGGATAGGACAGGTTTGGAGGGATTTGGGCCAAACGCGGGCAGGTGGAACTAGTGTAGCTGGGACATGTTGGCCGGTATGGGCAAGTTGGGCCGAAGGGCCTGTTTCCACACTGTATCACTCTATTTCTCCATGAGTTCAACCCAAGGGCATTATTGTATAGGAATATAGACACAAATTGCTGGAGTAGCTCAGCGGGTCATAAGTTCGTAGGAAGTAGAATGAGGCCATTCAACCCATCAAGTCTATTCCACCATTCAATCTTGGCTGGTCTATCTCTCCCTCTCAACCCCATTCTCCTGCCTTCTCCCCGTAACCCCGTGAGCAATGTCCAAAGCTGATGCTGCCTGTCCCGTTGAGTTACTCCGGCACTCTGTGTCTATCGTCGGTCCAACCCGCATTTTATTTTATTACATCGTAAAGAAGTCTCAACTTCCATTTACAAAATTTAAGATTTTGATTTTATTTTTTTTTGTTGAAACTTCTTAAATGCTAAGAGTTGATGTTAATCCCTAATCCAGTGCTGGGATAGGGGTGAATTCAGAGGCATAGGCAAGATTTTAGGTTTATTATTGTCGAGAGTATAAACAATACCCTAAGGCTGACTTTGTTTAGGTGGGTCGTGCATGGATTGAGATCAAATGTCACCTCTGTTTTAAATAGATTGCCCAAGTCTCCACCACTGTGATGGCTCCGGGACGTGCAAGCTGCGTTCGGGAGAAGAGAGGGAAAAAAACTTCTGGCAGCTTGCAACTTGGCAAAATAATGGTTCGTTAAAAACCAAAACAGTGCTCCGCCCGCAGCCGCAGTTCTGCGCGCAATTGGCCCCGATGAAGGTTTGGGAGGCGGTCTCTGGGAGACGTCAATGGCTCTAAGAGCCAGTCGACCCGTCACCACCCACCTCCCCTCCCTCCCCTCCCCTCCCTTCCCTCCCTCCACCACCCACCCCTTTCCTAAAGAGATCAGCAAGCTCCTCGAGTATCGTCACCAGCACGAACTAGGGAGTAATGTAAGAAACTAGCCCAGCACTGCCCCTCCAAACCTCTCCCCCCCCCACCCCCCACCCTCCCCACCACCACCCCATCCATGTACCTCCTCTAAACATTATGTTGCCTTACTCAAAACAATCTCGGATGCAACGTACGCCAAGCACCAACTTCCCCTGCACTGTGCAATCGGGGGATGCATTGAATTAAGGCTCCGAGTGTCCAGATACACAACTTGACTTGCGTGTGTGCGGCTTGCAGTTCAAACTCGGTAATCATGCATCTTGTGTCTTGGGTAGTGATAACGTTACTTTCCGTCTGCAGTTTAGAAGGAACACCACAAATGTATGAAAGACAAGGTAATGACGCTTGACTGTAATATCTGCCGCCCGTTGCGACCACAACAGCAAAAAAAAAAAATAGTGATCTTTATTTTAATGTAGATTTTTATTTTTGTTCAATAAGGGCAAGGAATAAAACGAATTTGTTCTGGGATCAGACACATTGGTTGGCGGTGATGTACTGTGTGTGTGTGAGGGTGTGTGTGTGTGTGTATATGTGTATGTGTGTGAGGGTGTGTGTATGTGTGTGTACTGTGTGTGTGTGTGTGTGTGTATACTGTGTGTGTGTGTACTGTGTGTGTGTGTGAGGGTGTGTGTGTACTGTGTGTGTATGTACTGTGTGTGTATATGTGTGAGTACTGTGTGTGTGTGTATACTGTGTGTGTGAGGGTGTGTGTGTGAGGGTGTGTGTATGTGTGTGTGTACTGTGTACAGTTTGTGTGTGTACTGTGTGTGTATGTAATGTGTGTGTATATGTGTACTGTGTGTGTGTGTCTATACTGTGTGTGTGTGTGTACTGTGTGTGTGTTGTCTTTTTTTAAACTTTAATTAAACTTAAAAATCAAGAACTTTTTTTGTCTCGTTTCAGCCAAGCTGCGAGAACAGCTGACGGTCCATGAGATCGTGACTCCGACTCGGATCACCGACTGCGGGCAAGCCTTCCCCTCCACGATGCATTACAGGCGGAGAAAGAGGAGTGCAGACGCCAACCCGTGGGCCTTCGCCACCAACTACAGAATCAGAGCATTCGGCCAATTCTTTCACCTCAACTTAACCGCCGACTCCGAGTTCATCGCGCCGGTCTTTACCGTTATACACCTCGGGCCACAAGCTAACGCGACCAACTTTAGCCAGGGAGACTCTACTGACACCAAACATTGTTTCTACACTGGGCACGTCAACCACGAAACCAAGCACACAGCTGTGATTAGCCTCTGTTCCGGACTCGTAAGTAATTTTTATTTTAACCCTTGCCATGCTGAAATTCCGCCCTCGATTTTTCCACACAGTGCATGATTATTCTACCAGAACCTTATGTTGTTGGTGTGTTGATCAAAGTTGCATGAGTGGCACAAAACAAAGTTTCCAATTCAAAGTCTTTAAATAAGAGGCTTTAAAGACACTTGGACTTGGGCGGTGAATCTGTGGAATTCTTAGCCACAGGTTTAGGCTGTGGAGGCCAAGTCAGTCGAATCTATTTAAGGCAGAGATAGAGAGATTCCTGATCAGTAGACCTTTTAGGAAGGAGATGAAGAGAAATATCTTTAGTCAGAGGGCGGTGCATCTGTGGAATTCTTTGCCACAGAAGGCTGTGGAGGCCATGTCAGTGGATATTTTTATGGCAGAGATAGACAGATTCCAGGTTAGCACGGGTGTCAGAGGTTATGGGGAGAAGGCAGGAGAATGGGGTTAGGAGGGAGAGATCGAATGGCGGAGTAGACCTGATGGGCCGAATGGCCTAATTCTGCTCCTTCACTAATGACCTTATGACCTTATACATGGATAGCAAAGGTTTAGAGGAATATGGGCCAATCGCGTGTAAATTGGGCTAGCATAGATGGGGCATGGAGGAGATGGGCTGAAGGGCCTGTTTGCCCGCTCAATGACAGTTTATATACTGTAGATATGTCGTGACACAGGGAGGGGAGTAGCTGGATTACCTTTGACCAGCTTTTGAAACGTATAACCATTTGTACAAGACAGTGTCCCCTCTCTCTCTCTCTCTCTCATTGGTAACCTGCCATCTTCCCTCAATGGGTCAATATCAAGAGGATATTGAGATGGGCAGATCTAGATTGCAACGGGCCAGCTCTGGGGAAGCCGGGGAGGGGGTTGTAGCGTCAGCATGTCAGCTACTGGCGCGGTTGTAAAGGCACAGACACGGCACTGCAACGCACACACTGCCCCGGTCTGGAAGCTCTCTGCTTCTGCACGGCAACCGACGCTAACCCAACCCCACCGCTTCCCATGTGGGGGATCTCGCTTCCAGCAGGTCGCCCGAGGACCAGGCTTGGGAACTCACCGGGAAAACATGTCACAAAGATGCGGCAACAAGGAACTGCAGATAAATGCTGGAGTAGCTCAGCGGGACAGCGGGCAGCGTCTCTGGAAATCGCATGGAAATGTGTAGGAAGGAACTGCAGATGCTGGTTTCCATCCGAGATAAGACACAACATGCTGGAGTAACTCAGCGGGACAGGCAGAGTCTGGACCAGAAACGTCAGCCATTCCTTCTCTCCAGAGATGCTGCCTGTCCCGCGGAGTTACTCCAGCATTTTGTGGTCTATCCCCGGAGATCTCTGGTCTGAAGAAGGGTCTCGACCCGAAACATGACCTGTCCATGCTCTTCAGAGATGCTGCCTGACCCGCTGAGATACTCCAGCACTTTGTAAGAGTGGTAACTCAGCGGGCCAGGCAGCCATCTCTGGAGAGCATGGATAGGTGGCGTTTCAAGGCGGGACCATTCTTTAGACCAGATATCTCCAGGGATGCTGCCTGACCCGCTGAGTTACTCCACCACTTTGTGTCCTTTTGAGAAAGCATTAAGCTTTCTACCAAGATCTCAACCCAGTAGTAACCTCATCAAAATGTTGCTTGACTTTACTGATCAGATGGAATCGTGAACAGTTAAACATAGAAACACAGAAAATAGGTGCACGAGTAGGCCATTCGGCCCTTCGAGCCAGCACCGCCATTCAATATGATCATGGCTGATCACCCAGAATCACTACCCTGTTCCAGCTTTCTCCCCATATCCCTTGATTCCATTAGCCCTAAGACCTATATCTAACTCTCTCTTGAAAACATCCAGTGAATCGGCCTCCACTACCTTCTGTGGCAGAGAATTCCACAGATTCACAACTTTCTGGGTGAAAACGTTTTTCCTCATCTCAGTCCTAAATGGCCTACCCCTTATTCTTAAACTGTGACCCCCTGGTTCTGGACTCCCCCAACATAGGGAATGTTTTTCCTGCATCTAGCCTGTCCAATCCCTTAAGAATTTTATTTCTATAAGATGCCCTCTCATCCTTCTAAATTCCAGTGACTGTAAGCCCAGTCGACCCATACTTTCATTCCTTCAACATTTGCTGCGGGACCCCTTGTCTACCTGCCTTGTCAACTGGTCAAGACCAATGCGTGAGACATGACTGTAAGATCATTCGCTTATGGGCCTGTCCCACTTAGGTGATTTTTTCGGCGACTACAGGCGACTAGGCTATGGCCACATGGTCGCTGGGGTGTCTCTGGATGACCTCAGTCGCCCAAAGAGTCATACCTTTTTTCTGGTCGGTGTTGGATTTTGAAATGTTCATAACTTTGTCGGCGACAGTCGGCGCCCGTGGACTTGACGCCAACGATCGTAGCCTGACGTAGGTGTAGGCGCCCGTTGACTTGACGGCAACGATCGTAGCCTGACGTAGGTGCTGTTGCCAGGATGACGCAGGTTGTCGCCGGTGCTAACATTGGTGAATACCATTGGCGACTACCTACGTCAACCTACGTCAACCGGCGACAGGTACTGGCGACTGAATTGATTTACCTTGTCGTAGCTAGTCGCAGGTGGATGTAGGTTGTCGTAGGTGTGGTCATAGGTGTGTTCGTAGATGGACGTCCTAATGGTCGCCTGTTGTCGGAAGCTTGCCGTAGCTTGACGCCGACTAGGTGATAGGTTGTTGTAGACATAGTCGTAAACATTGTCGTAGGCGGGGGTCCAGTCGCCGTTTTTTTTGGCGACCTGCTACGACTATGACAGTCGCTGGCAGTCACCGAAAAAAATCGCCTAAGTGGGACAGGCCCATAACCATTCTGTTCGCAAATGGTGTTTCCCAATCAATTATTGAACATGACGCAGCTAACAAACCCCTTGGTTTTGGCCCGAAACGTTGCCTATTTCCTTCGCTCCATAGATGCTGCTGCACCCGCTGAGTTTCTCCAGCTTTTTTGTGTACCTTCGATTTTCCAGCATCTGCAGTTCCTTCTTAAACCCCTTATCAGTCTGAAGAAGGGTCTCGACCAGAAACGTTACCCATCCCTTCTCTCCGGAGATGCTGCCTGTCCCGCTGAGTTACTCCACCATTTTTGTGTCTATCTTCGGTTTAAACCAACATCCGCACAGTTCCTTCCTGCACACTGGAGTTTAAATCCTGTGCGGGGCCAGGGTGTATTGTAACTATACCTGAACCAGGAGCATATCGTTGTTTATCAGCGTGACAATTGTTTTGCCTGCAGTGGGGCGGAGTAGCAGTCTTCTTCCTCTGGCTACCTTCCTTAAGGCAGCAAATCGTAAATCCGCAAAACCTGTTTTCTTTTGTGTCCACCGGCAATTTCTCAATTGAACCATGGACACAAAACAACCCTTGTCTTGTCCTTTGTCCTTGCTGCCGTGAAGGATGCAACAGTTCGCTGCGCTCCAAGGAGTAAAAAAACGAGAAGTTGTCGGAGTCCTTGGTCCACCTTAACAGGAGAGAGAGAGAGGAGGGATGAGGAACTGCAGATGTTGGTATCCGTAGGAAAATTCAGAGTGCTGGAGGAACTCTGCGGGTCAGGCGGCATCTGGGGAGCAAGACCTAATGAGAACGAGACCTGGAGTCTTCTCAACTCCCCCGCTCCCCCCCTCCCCCCTCCCCAAGATACAGCGTGGAAACAGGCCCTCAGAATTAAACAACGTTATAGACAATTGGTGCAGGAGTAGGCCATTCGGCCCTTCGAGCCAGCACCGCCATTCAATGTGATCATGGCTGATCATCCCCAATCAGTACCCCGTTCCTGCCTTCTCCCCATATCCCCTGACTCTGCTATCTTTAAGAGCCCTATCAAGCTCTTTCTTGAAAGTATCCAGAGAACCGGCCTCCATCTGAGGCAGAGAATTCCACAGACTCACCATTCTCTGTTCTTTTAGGGAGGAGATGAAGCAAAATTATTTGTAGTCAGAGGGAGGTGAATCTGTGGAATTCTTTGCCACAGAAGACTGTGGAGGCCAAGATATATCCACTGATATATTTAAGGCAAAGATAGATGGATTCTTGATTAGTACGGATGTCAGAGGTTATAGGGTGAAGGCAGGAGAATGGGGTTAGGAGGGAGAGATAGATCAGCAATGATTGAATGGCGCAGTAGACGTGATGGGCCGAATGGCCTAATTCTGCTCCTATTCCTTATGACCTTATGACCGTCAGCCCACTGAGTCTGTGCCGACCAATGATCCCTGTAAATTAACACTATCCTACACACTAGGGACAATTTACAATTTTTACCAAAGCCTACAAACCTGCACATCTTTGGAGTGTGGGAGGTCACGGAGAAATCCCACAGGGAGAACGTACAAACTCCGCGCAGACAGCACCTGTAGTCAGGATCGAACTCGAGTCTGAAGAAGGGTCTCTGGCGTTCTAAGGCAGCAACTCTACTGCTGTGCGGCCCTAGAGGAAGTAGTTGAGGCAGGTACTATCACAACTTTTAAGAAACATTTAGGCAAGCACATAGATAGGACAGGTTTGAGGGATATGGGCTATAGGCAGGTTTGTGGGACTAATGTGTAGGAAGGAACTGCAGATGCTGGTTTAAACTAAAGATAAACACAAAATGCTGGAGTAACTCAGCGGGTCAGACAGCATCTCTGGAGATTAGTAATGGGTGATGTTTCGGGTCGAGACCCTTCCTCAGACCCTTCTTCTGAAGAACGAATCTGAAGAAGAGTCCCAACCTTTTCCTCCAGAGATGCTGTCTGACCCTCTGAGTTACTTCACCTATTTGTGTCTACCTGCAGGTGGGACTCGTGTTGGCCCCTCTGGGCAAGTTGGGCTGAAGGGCCTGTTTCCACGCTGCATCACTCTATGACTTTATATATGTTGGCATGCAAAGGTTAGATGAATGACCCCAGTTTTTGGTCTGTTGTTTATTTATTTATTTACAACGTTGATTTAAATAACTTAGGAGCATCCAATGACCATGGGTATAGCTTTAATCTCCTTTCCAAATGGAGGATGTGTCTGATCTGGAACCCAAATGATTGTGAGATTGGCCCAGATTGGAGTGGACAATGGATGCTTGCCCACCACCAGATTCAGGGATTCAAGATTCAAGAGAGTTTATTGTCATGTGTCCCAGATAGGACAATGAAATTCTTGCTTTGCTTCAGCACAACAGAATATAGTAGGCATGAATACAGAACAGATCAGTGTGTCTATATATCATTATATAAATATATACACACATGAATAAATAAACTGATAAAGTGCAAATAAACAGATAATGGGCTATTAATGTTCAGAGTTTTGTCCGAGCCAAGTTTAATAGCCTGATGGCTGTGGGGAAGCAGCTATTCCTGAACCTGGTCGTTGCAGTCTTCAGGCTCCTGTACCTTCTACCTGAAGGTAGCAGGGAGATGAGTGTGTGGCCAGGATGGTGTGGGTCCTTGATGATGCTGCCAGCCTTTTTGAGGCAGCGACTGCGGTAGATTCCCTTGATGGAAGGGAGGTCAGAGCCGATGATGGACTGGGCAGTGTTTACTACTTTTTGCAGTCTTTTCCGGTCCAGGGCGCTCAAGTTGCCGAACCAAGTCACGATGCAACCAGTCAGCATGCTCTCTACTGTGCACCTGTAGAAGCTCGAGAGAGTCCTCCTTGACAAACCGACTCTCCGTAATCTTCTCAGGAAGTAGAGGCGCTGATGTGCTTTCTTAATAATTGCATCAGTGTTCTCGGACCAGTTTCTTCCCAGCTGTTATCAGGCAACTGAATCATCCTACCACAACCAGAGAGTAGTGCTGCACTACTATCTACTTCTTTGGTGACGCTGAAGGGCCTGTCCCACTTGGCGATGTTTTTCAGCGACTGACGGCTTCAGATCAGGGTCGTAAAAAGATTTTGAGCGTTTCAAAATCCATCGGTGACGAAAAAAATGTTGCGACACTTGAAAAAACTCCGCCCGTTAATACGTCATCACGCCGCAAACTTTTCAGTCAATGATGCCGGTAGTCGCCGAAAAAATCGGCAAGTGGGACAGGCCCTTGTGAGACTATCCTTGATCGGAATTTGCTGGCGATAGTGTGGACACGATGGGCCGAAGAGCCTGTTTCCATGCTCTGTCTTTCAATCAATGTTCGGATCAAAACTGTGATTATAGTGTGAAAATGTATAACATGCGGTAGTGTGTTTCTTTGTAAGTGTGGTCTGTGTCAGTGTATTTGTGGTGTTACGAGTTTAATGATTGCCTAGGATAAGGGGAAGATAGGATGCAGGTGTTTAGCATCTGTTAGAATGAGTTAATTGGCGGCAGTAGATACTGGTAGCATGCATCTCTTGATGTATTCAAGAGAGAGTTAGATAGATATAGGTCTTCGGGCTAATGGAATCAATGGATATGGGGAGAAAGCAGGAACGGGGTACTGATTTTGGATGACCAGCCATGATCATATTGAATGGTGGTGCTGGCTCGAAGGGCCGAATGGCCTCCTCCTGCACCTATTGTCTATGTTTTTATGCATTGGTGGTGACAGCAGGTATTGATGGGACACCAGAACTAATTGTTGAGCCTCCCCGATTGTGTGGTGGGCCCAACTCAATGAAACACCAGTGAAGGGAGGTGCCCACTTGATAACCCCAATGACATACTGGCATCTACACCATCAGTTGTTTATTTTAAATGAGCTTGTTAACATGTAGGAAGCTGTTTATTGCATATAGAGTGATGGGCCTGTCCCACTTAGGCGACTCTTTAGGCGACTGCCTGGGACTAGTTTTAATGGAATTCACCTACGACACCTGGCGACAACCTACGACAGCAAGGATTGTCGCCACACTCGCCAAACAATTTTTAACATGTTGTAAATCTTGCGGCAGTCGGCTATAGTTGCCCAAAAAATCGCATAAGTGGGACAGGCCCATTAGTTGTCGTCCTAAGCATAAGTTGGTATATTCAGTTAGATTGTGCTTTGGCTTTGGGCTTGGTTTTCTTAGTTCAACGCTTATCCTGGTGTTATAGCATATGTACTTTGTGTTATAATTGTAATGGGACCATGTGTTCCTGGTGGGTCACAAACTGTTCCTTGGTGTGTGGGTTACTGCTGGCTTGAGTGTTGCCTGCTAGCACTGTTGACCACATCTCCCATGGCTTTGTTGATGATGAGTGAGAGTGAACTGATGGGATAGTAATGAGTTTAGTTTAGCGATCCAGCGCAGAAACTGGCCCTTCGACCCACCGAGTCCGCGCCGACCAGCAATCCCCGCGCACGAACTCTAGCCCACACACCAGGGCCAGTCTCACAATTTTACCGCAGCCAATTAACCTGCAAACCCGTACGTCTTTGGAGTGCGGGGGGAAGCCGGAGCTCCCGGTGAAAACCCACGCAGGTCACGGGGGAGAACGGGCAATCTCCGTACACGCAGCATCCATAGTCGGGATAGAACCTGGGTCTCTGGCGCCGTGAGGCAGCAACTCTACTGCTGCGCCACCGTGCAGTTGGATTAGACAATAGACAATAGGCGCAGGAGTAGGCCACTCGGCCCTTCGAGCCAGCATTGCCATTTAATGTGATCATGGCTGATCATCCCCAATCAGTACCCCGTTCCTGCCTTCTCCCCATATCCCCTGACTCTGGTATCTTTAAGAGCCCTATCTAGCTCTCTCTTGAAAGCATCCAGAGAACCGGCCTCCACCGCCCTCTGGGGCAGAGAATTCCACAGACTCACCACTCTCTGTGAGACAAAGTGTTTCCTCGTCTCCGTTCTAAATGGCTTACTCCTTATTCTTAAAGATTCAGATTCAATTTTAATTGTCATTGTCAGTGTACAGTACAGAGACAACGAAATGCATTTAGCATCTCCCTGGAAGAGCAACATAGCAAATGATTTGAATAAATAATAATAAGTGTCCGGGGGGGGGGGGGGGGGGTGATTGGCAGTCACCGAGGTACGTTGCTGAGTAGAGTGACAGCCGCCGGGAAGAAGCTGTTCCTGGACCTGCTGGTTCGGCAACGGAGAGACCTGTAGCGCCTCCCGGATGGTAGGAGGGTAAACAGTCCATGGTTGGGGTGAGAGCAGTCCTTGGCGATGCTGAGCGCCCTCCGCAGACAACGCTTGCTTTGGACAGACTCAATGGAGGGGAGCGAGGAACCGGTGATGCGTTGGGCAATTTTCACCACCCTCTGCAATGCCTTCCGGTCGGAGACAGAGCAGTTGCCATACCATACTGTGATGCAGTTGGTAAGGATGCTCTCGATGGTGCAGCGGTAGAAGTTCACCAGGATCTGAGGAGACAGATGGACCTTCTTCAGTCTCCTCAGGAAGAAGAGACGCTGGTGAGCCTTCTTGATCAGAGTTGAGGTATTGTGGGTCCAAGAGAGGTCATCGGAGATGTTGACTCCCAGGAACCTGAAGCTAGAAACACGTTCCACCTCCGTCCCGTTAATGTGGATGGGGGTGTGCGTGCCGCCCCTGGACTTCCTGAAGTCTACAATGAGCTCCTTGGTCTTCTTGGAGTTAAGGGCCAGGTTGTTGTCAGCGCACCATGCTGCTAAGTGCTGGACCTCCTCCCTGTAGGCCGACTCATCGTTGTTGCTGATGAGGCCAATCACCGTTGTATCATCTGCATACTTGATGATGGTGTTAGTACCATGTACAGGTGTGCAGTCATAGGTGAAGAGGGAGTAGAGGAGGGGGCTCAGCACACAGCCCTGTGGAACGCCGGTGTTCAGGGTGAGGGTTGAAGAGGTGTGCTTGTCTAACCTAACAGACTGGGGTCTGTTGGTTAGAAAGTCCAGTATCCAGTTGCAGAGGGAGGGGTCGATGTCCAGGTTACCGAGTTTGGTGATCAGTTTTGATGGTACAGGTATAATGGTGTTGAATGCTGAGCTGTAATCGATGAACAGCATTCTTACGTAAGTATCTCTGTTGTCGAGGTGGGAGAGGGCGGAGTGAAGTGCCGTTGAGATGGCATCCTCCGTACTCCTGTTCTTGCAGTAGGCAAACTGATAGGGATCCAGTGTGGGGGGTAGGCAGCTTTTGAGGTGTGCCAGGACCAGCCTCTCGAAGCACTTGGTGATGATGGGGGTAAGTGCAACTGGGCGGAAGTCGTTGAGGCTTGCCGCAGTGGAGTGTTTTGGCACTGGCACGATGGAGGTGGTTTTAAGGCACGTGCTACATGCAGCACAATTATTCACATATTCAAATGATTGATGGTGACGTAGCTGTACTGGAACAACAAGGACATCACATGTTCTCTATGGAACTGATGCCCTACATTGATGAGAACTATATTCTGTAGTCTGCATCATCCCCTTTGCTCCAAGTGTTGAACATGTGTTTGAACCGACTGTATCTATGTATGTACGTATGATCTATTTAGATACTGTGGTTTAGTTTATTGTCACGTGTACCCAGTTACAGTGAACAGCTTTTGTTGCGTGCTGTCCAGTTAGCGGAAAGACAATACGTGATTACAATCGAGCCGTCCACAGGATACAGGATAAAGGGGATAATGTTTCGTGAAAGATTAAGTCCGATTGAAGATAGTGCGAGGGTCTCCAATGAGGTAGAGAGACGGCACGGTGGCGCAGCGGTAGAGTTGCTGCCTTACAGCGAATGCAGCGCCGGAGACCCGGGTTCGATCCTGACTACGGGTGACGCCTGTACGGAGTTTGTACGTTCTCCCCGTGACCTGCGTGGGTTTTCTCCGAGAAATTCGGTTTCCTCCCACACTCCAAAGACGTACAGGTTTGTAGGTTAATTGGCTTGGCAAATGTAAAAATTGTCCCTGGTGTGTGTAGGATAGTGTTAATGTGCGGGGATCGCTGGTCGGCGCGGACCCGGTGGGTTGAAGGGCCTGTTTCCGCGCTGTATCTCTAAAGTAAGCTAAAAAAGTAGCTCAGGAACGCTCTTTGGATGAGGATATGATGGGCCAGTGCCTGGATAGCGTGCAAAGCAAAGCTTTCCACTGTACCTAGTACATGGACCAATAATAAACCTTAAACACCCATCTTCTGCACCAGAGCCTGGATGTTGTTTAATCCCATGGTCTTACTTGTAGTTTGGAGGCACAGCACAGAAACAGGCTCTCCTGCCCACCAGGTCCGCACTGACCAGCAATCCCCGCACACTAGGACTATCCCACTAGGGACAATTTACAATCTTTACCAAAGCCAATTAACCTACAAACCTGTAGGTATGTCTTTGCAATGTGGGAGGAAACCGGAGCACCCGGAGAAAACCCACGCAGGTCACGGAGAGAAGGTACAAACTCCGTACAGTCAGCACCCGTAGTCAGGATCGAACCCAGGTCTCTGGAGCAGCAGCTCTTCCGCTGCGCCTGGACTTTGCTAACAGCTGCAGAGCACATGGACGCAAGCAACTTGATTGAAGACTGGTTCCTGTAGCTGGAGATCTCACGAGGAAACAAAGACAGATCATCCATCATTCATCCTTGTCCCATTTACTGTTCAATTGTCCATCACCTCACCAGCACCTTTAGACATGGCAGGGTTGCAGACTTGTCATCTGATTGTTTGATTGTGGGATTGTTGGGATCATTCATCATTAAACCTTCTCCCATTTGGTATTCAAATGTCTGCCTTCATTACATTTACACATGGGAGGGTAGCAGCGTTTTAATATGATCGATTGGTTTTTTTTGTTTAGTTTAGAGATACAGCCCGGTAACAGGCCCTTACCGAAGGGCCAGCGATCCCCGCACACTCACACTATCCTACACACACTAGGGACAATTTACAATTTTACCCAAAGCCATTTAACCTACAAACCTGCACTTTTTGGAGTGTGGGAGGAAACCGGAGCACCCGGAGAAAACCCACCAGGAGAACGTACAAATCCCGTATAGACAGCGCCCGTGGTCAGGATCGGACCCGGGTCTCTGGCGCTGTGAGGCAGCAACTCTGCCGCCCACTAAATTGATTGTTGGATTGATTGATCAATCAAATTGATTGATTGTTGCATTGCTGGGTTCTACCTACTGTAAGCTGATGTTGGTGTTCAGCACACATGCTTCACCTGGACCAGGTGGTCACCTAATCTTTAGTTCCACTCAGTTTCGCTCCCCGCATTCTCTTTGACACTCTGCGCTGAACCAGTGTTGATCTCCTGAACCAATTACAATCATAGAGAGTTTGCCGTGCTTTGAGGATCTAAGTTGTGATGGAATACATTTCTGCTGCTGTTTAGGATTCACAATCTGCCAGCATAATCAAGGACAAGTCTCACCCCTGGTCACTCCCACTTCTCCCCTCTCCCGTCAGGCATGAGGTACAGAAGTGTGAAAATGCACTTTGGTCGAGGAGAGGCAGCTTTGAAACCAGAGTATATTTACAAAGGTTGATTGGTAGTATGAAGTGGTTAACAATAGACAATAGACAATAGGTGCAGGAGTAGGCTATTCGGCCCTTCGAGCCAGCACCGCCATTCAATGTGATCATGGCTGATCATCCCCAATCAGTACCCCGTTCCTGTCTTCTCCCCATATCCCCTGACTCCACTATTTTTAAGAGCCCTATCTCGGTCTCCTTTGAAAGTATCCAGAGAACCTGCCTCCACTGCCCTCTGAGGCAGAGAATTCCACAGACTCACAACTCTCTGTGAAAAAAAGTGTTTCCTCGTCTACGTTCAAAATGGCTTACCCCTTATTCTTAAACTGTGGCCCCTGGTTCTGGACTCCCCCAACATCGGGAACATGTTTCCTCTAGCGTGTCCAAACCCTTAACGATCTTATATGTTTCAATGAGATACCCTCTCATCCTTCTAAACTCCAGAGTGTACAAGCCCAGCTGCTCCATTCTCTCAACTGACAGTCTCGCCATCCTGGGAATTAACCTTGTAAACCTACGCTACACTCCCTCAATAGCAAGAATGTCTTTCCTTGAACATGTTTGGCCTGTATTCATTTGAGTTTAGAAAAATGAATGAATGCAGAAATGAAAAATGAAAAGTCACCTTTTTGAAACGTTTAAAATTCGTAGGTAGCTTATGCCGATAGATTCTCAGAGTTTGTTTCCCCTCGTGGGAGAATTTAGAAATTGTTAAATAATGAGACCCCAATGGGTGGCACAGTGGCGCAGCGGTAGAGTTGCTGCCTCACAGCACCAGATACCGGGTTCGATACAGATTATGGGTGCTGCCTGTATGGAGTTTGTACGTTCTCCCTGTGACCGCGTGCATTTTTCCCAGGTGCTCTGGTTTCCAACCACACTCCAAAGACGTGCAGTTTCATAAGCTAATTGTCCCTATTGTGTAGGATAAAACTAGTGTACAACCTAGTTGGCCTGGACTTGGTCAGCCAAAGGGCTTGTTTCCATGCTGTATCTCTAAACCAAGCTACATTGAAGATGGGGATGATAGGGATTTGGAATCTTTGGTGGATAATGACTCTTTGAAGTTCTGTACTCCAAGTGCTTTGGATGTTGAATCATTGAAAGTGAATCGGAACCGAATTTTGGTTCTTTGGGGAACCAGGGTGAGTGGGGAACAGGATGGAATGTGGCGTTCAGGCTAAGGTTCATTGAATAAGTCTTATTGAATAATGGAGGAGGCTCCTGCTTTATAATCTTCTCCCTTTGTAAGACGAGGATCTTTCAGTGGAGGAACAGTCACGGCGTGAGCACCTCTTCTTTAAAGCACAGGTGGGAGTTGGATTGTGGGGTACTGATGATGCAGATGAATGCAGACTGGAAGAGGCTGCAAGGATGACAAAGATAGATCTAAATTGCATGCACGTCAAGACTAAAGCTGAGCTAAACAGTGTTCACAAATAATCACGTCTGACTGTGATGTGGTGGCAATAATACAATAGTTTCCTTTTGGACTATGTAGAACTATGTCGGACTTTGGTTCAGTTGCATTTGGAGTATTGTGTGTAGAACATGCAGAAGAGGTAGACCAGAATAATGCCTGGGTTAGAGGATATTAGATATAAGAGTGGTGAATCTCTGGAATTCTCTGCCACAGAAGGTAGTTGAGGCCAGTTCATTGGCTATATTTAAGAGGGAGTTAGATGTGGCGCTTGTGGCTAAAGGGATCAGGGGGTATGGAGAGAAGGCAGGTATAGGATACTGAGTTGGATGATCAGCCATGATCATATTGCCCGAAGGGCCGAATGGCCTACTCCTGCACCTATTTTCTATGTTTCTATGTTTCTAAGTAAAGGTTGGACAGACTTGGATTGTTTTCTCTGGAATGGCAGTGGTTGAGGGGAGATTGCTTAAGGGGCCTGCCCCACTTAGGCTATTTTTTAGGCGACTACAGGCGATTAAGCTGTCGCTGGGGTGTTGCCTGTATGGTCGTGAGTTGTCCCCTCAGTCGCCCAAAGAGTCTTTCTGGTCGCCACTGGATTTTCAACATGTTGAAACATTTTCGGAGACAGTGGGTTTGACGCCAATGAGCATAGCATGACTTCTCCTGATGTAGATGCTGTCGTAAGTTGTCGCCTGGTTAACGTAGGTTGTCGCCAGGTTAACGTAGGTTGTCGCCGGGTTAACGTAGGTTGTCGCCAGGTTAACGTAGGTTGTCGCCGGGTTAACGTAGGTTGTCGCCGGTGCTGACTTCGTTTTTTTGTTGTTGTTAAAGTAATGATTCTATTTCAAATTTTATGTCGAAGGGGGGTCCAGTCGACGTTTTTTTGGCGACCTGCTGCGACTATGACAGTCGCCTAAAAATAGCCTAATTTGGGACAGGCCCATTAGTTTGATTGGATAGTTGATTGGAGATTGGATAGCTAGATTGCATTTTAAACTTCACTTTAGACTTTAGAGATACAGCGTGGAAACAGGCCCTTCGGCCCACTGAGTCCATACTGACCATCAATCAGACTAGTTCTATATTATCCCCCTTTCTCATCCACTCCCTGCACACTTGGGGGCTATCTAGCAACGCTCAATGCCAGTGACCGAGACACCAAGGAACAGTTTGAGTTCCAGCAGAAACACTTGTTTGCACACTGCATCACACCTTTGATCCAAAGATGGACACAAAGTGCTGGAGTAACTCAGCGGGTCTGACAGCATCCCTGGAGTACAAGAATGGGTGACGTTTCGAGTCGGGGCCCTCCAAATATTGATTGATTGATTGATTCTTTCATTCAAAGATACAGCATGCAAAAAGCCCATCAACCCACCAAGTCCACGCCGACCATCGATCACTCGTTCACACTAGTTCTATCTTATCCCACTTTCTCATCCGCTGCCTGCACACTAGGAGCAATTTGCATAGGCGAATTAACCTACAAACCTGCACGCCTTTGGGATATGGGAGGAAACCTGAGCACCCGGAGGAAACCCACGCGGTCACAGGGAGAGCATACAAACTCCACACAGACAGCACCCGAGGTCAGGATTGAACCCGGGTATTGGGCGCTGTGAGGCAGCAACTCCACCAGCTGCCCCACTGTGCCGCCCTCACAAAACTTAGATGAATATTCGTAAATAAATAAACACAAATAGAGCAACACAGTGGCGCAGCGGTAGAGTTGCTGCCTCACAGCGCCAGAGACCCAGGTTTGATCCTGACCACGGGTGCTGTCTGTACAGAGTTTGCACGTTTCTCCCCGTGACCTGGGTGGGTTTTGTCCAAGATCTCTGGTTTCCACCCACGCTCCAAAGACGTACAAGTTTGTAGGTTAATTGGCTTGGTGTAAGTGCAACACAGAAGTGTCCCTAGTGTGCGTATGCGAGTTTGTGTAGGATAGTGTTGGTGTGCGGGAGATCGCTGGCCGTCGCGGGCTCGGTGGGCCGAAGGGCCTGTGTCCGCACTGTATCTCTAAACTAAACTAAACAATTTTGTTTCAACCTGCATGTCTTGATGCACTCGGAGGTTACTCGACATCCCTGTTACATGTGGGACTCGTGTAGTTAGAGTTGTTGGTGTTGTTTGTCCTTCATAGTCGAAGAACACCATGACTTCAGTGTGTTTTTGTTTGTGGGTCCGGAGGTGAATGGTGAGACCGATCCGGGCCCGGAAAGGCTCGCCCGCACACGGGGCACGGCTGGGCGGGTGCTGGGACTTCCTCCCAATTGCACACGCTCCCATGGTGATCCTGCTTCACTCGGTTGGGCAGTATGGGCCCTGAAGTCATGACTTGCGCGTTGACTTGGATTAAAGTCAGGGAGAGTTGCACAAATCGTCAGCCTCGCTCTCTCCTCCCGGCCTATCTGGATCCAGCGGCAAGACATCGTCAAGACGGCTGGCGATAGAATACACTTTGAATAGTTGGAATACACTTAAAAATGGAGCCAGGGCAGATTCAATGGAGAAATTACCTTCTGTGCTGTGACCATGTGTGATCGTCAGTAACTGCGTGTTAGTGGTTTAAAACGTGACCAACCAGAGAAATGTAGAGGCCGAGGTGTTTATTTTCACCAACTAAGCTTAAGTGATCTGGACACAACACCTGACAAACTGAATGTACTGTGGGGGTAGTGGTTGTGTCACATCCAATTGTAGTTAAAAGTGTATATATTAAGTCACTTTGCTAAGGTATCAACCGCGTGGGCGGCACGGTGGTGCAGCGGTAGAGTTGCTGCCTTACAGCGAATGCAGCGCCGGAGACGCGGGTTCGATCCCGACTATGGGTGCTGTCGATGCGGAGTTTGAACCTTCCCCTCCGTGACCTGCGTGGGTTTTCTCCAAGATCTTCGCTTTCCTCCCACAATCCAAAGACGTACAGGCCTGTGGGCTAATTGGCTCGGTAGATGTAACAATTGTCCCTAGTGGGTGTTGGATAGTTAATGTGCAGGGATCGCTGGTCGGCGCGGACCCGGTGGGCCGAAGGGCCTGTTTACGCGCTGTATCTCTAAACTAAGTCCTGGTAACATCCTCGTAAACCTTCTCTGCCCTCTTAACCCGTTTAACAATATTATATTCCTATAGGTGTATGGAATGAGCTGCCGGAGAAGGTAGTTGAGGCAGGTACTATCGCAGTCACATGGATAGGACAGGTTTAGAGGGATTATGGGCCAAATGCAGGCAGGTGGGACCAGTGTGGATGGGACATGTTGGTCGGCATGGGCCAGTCGGGCCGAAGGGCTTAGTTTCCTCTTCGGCCTGTGTGACTCTACGACTCTCTGACACGTCCAATTTGCACTCTGTTTCTGTCAAACATTATTTTAGAAAATCTATGACCTCCCTGTGACTTTACCGACCATGTCGGGCCTCTGATCCAGAGCCTGGAAACTAATTAAACACTTGGGTTTAACAGAAAGTGGCCTTCTTGTCCTGAAGGCTTGCAGCTTAATTTTTTTTTTCTCCAGGAGATTAATTCATGGTTTAGCATTCCCATCCTTGTTGAACTGCATACATTAGACTCGCTGCAAGCAGTGCCGCAGTAGATTTACCAGCGCTTTAAATATTTTCTTGACTATGTTTCTTTCTAGCTTGGCACCTTCAAGTCACACGATGGGGAGTACTTTGTCGAACCTCTTGTCCTGCCGGATGGCGAAGAATATGACGAAGAGCATAATAAGCCTCATATTGTGTACAAACACGAGGCATTCAAGAACAAAGAGGCAAGGGAAGTCACTGACGTTTGTGGCAACTCAGGTAAGTTTTAAACCTTCGCTGCGAATTTTAACGGCAGCATAGTTGTTGTACCAAACCGTAGGAGGGAGAACGAGGGATATAAAACTGTAATAATGGCCTCGACACAAAATGCTGGAGTAACTCAGCGGGTCAGGCAGCGTTTCTGGAGAAAAAGGAATCGGTGACGTTTCGGGTCGAGACCCTTCTTCAGAGCCGACCCGAAGCGTCGCCCATTCCTTCTCTCCAGGGATGCTGCCTGTCGCGCTGAGTTACTCCAGCATTTTGTGTCTATTTTTGGTTTAAGCCAGCATCTGCTGTTCCTTCCCACACAGTAATGACCGCCTGGTGTTAACGGAAGGTCATGGAAAATGAGGCAGGCAATGGAAGGTATTTTCATTGCCTAATTATTTTTTGGAATGAAAATCACACCTGCATAATATGGTTGAAGAAGATTTGTAAGTGAAAATCATAGTTGGTACCTGAGAACAATCGTATCTTTCCTCAGAGGGCGGTGAATCTGTGGAATTCTTTGCCACAGAAGCTGTTGAGGCCACCAATGAGTATTTTTAAGGCAGTGATAGATAGATTAGTACGGGCCATCAGGTGTTATGGGGAGAAGGCAGGAGAATGGGGTTAGGAGGGAAAGATAGATCAGCTATGATTGAATGGCGGAGTAGACTTGATGGGCCGAATGGCCTAATTCTGCTCCTATCACGTATGAACATATAACAAATAGTTGCAATTTTGATGATTTTTCATTTCTGGAATGTTGAAAGACTATTCTAATTCTTGAATGTAGAAGGTATTATGTTTTATGGCGATGTTTAAGTTGTTTTTAAGTTGGGTTAGAATGAACAGTATTGTTTTCCTATCATAAATCATAGAGATAATATTTTGTGAACTTTCCATAATTGTTCAAATGTAAGCTTTTTGTGCAATTTCCTCAATGGTTGTTTAATGTTTAAAGGGATCTAATATTTTAATTTAAATGACCAATTTTTATTGGATAAAAGTTCAAGTTGCTGAAGAAAAACAATGTTGTTTGTTTTAACTTTGAAGATATTTGATTGAAATTAAGAGCAAATATATTTATTTAACATTATTATTTTTTGTTGTTTTTGGAAGTTTCCCCGAAGGTTAAGGGGCTGTCCCACTTGGGAGTCATTTGCACGTCACGCAGATGGAGCGCAAAAATGTTGTACATTCCAAAATCCTGGGGCGCCGCGCGCGACCGAGCATCACTGCCTACGTCAACATGCACCATGCGAGCGTAATGCGCACCATGCGCGCATCACGTGCACGGCACGACTCGTGCGTCGTGACCCTAAATGATATCGTGTAAATTACGCGCAAATGACGCCCAAGTCGATCAGGCCCTTTAGACACAGAAAGGTGGAGTAACTCAGCGGGTCTGGCAGCATCTCTGGAGAAAGGGAGTAGGTGACGTTTCAGGTCGAGACCATTCTTCAGAAGATGGTGTGAAGAAAGGTCTCGACCCGAAACGTCACCTATTCCTATCCTTCAGAGATGGTGTCCGACCCGCTGAGCTACTCCAGCTTTCTGTGTCTATCTTCGGGTTAACTCCAGCTTCTGAGGTTCCTTCTTACACATTTCATCAAAAGTAGCTGGAAAACACATGGTTAAGTAATGTAAAATCTACTGTACTTTTTTTTTTACCTTTGGGTGGTAAATCTGCCTGCATTGATGTACATAGAACACTGTTGACTGGCAGGAATTTGCTCGGCTATTAAGCTGTGATAAATACATCCGCTTTGTAATAATTATGATGTAAATGGTGGATTCGACATTGCTACCCTAACATCAGTGTTTGTCACAGAGCGGACATCAATGGAAGTACATGGTGCTTACAGTGTGTGTAGTGGGAAGTTAATTATCATTCTCCTGAGAGGGAGGATCAACAACTTTTGGATCAGGGCCAATGTTTTATTAACGTGTCACTCTACTCCCATGCTCAGCAGTCAGAGCGCTGTTCAAGCAATGAGGTAAACGGGCAGGACTCAACATTTGTGCAATGTAATTCACTGCTGATAATTTATTGTGTTTAAATGCACGGGTGGCAACCTGCTGACAATACCATTTGATTTGTTTTTCTTTTTCGACAAAATAAGAAAATAAAGGCATAATATATGTAGGCTTAGACGATTAAATAGTAGAGTTAGGTTGAGCAAAGAGTGCAAACTAAAAACTGGGGCAAAACTACAAGCAGCAGATTATTCAACAGCGTCCAGGCACGCAAACACTCTCACACACTCACACACACACACATGCATGCACACACTCACACAGTCTCACACACACGCTCACACACTCTCTCTCTCTCACACACACACACACACACACACACACACACACACACACACACACACACACACACACACACACACACACACACACACACACTCTCACTCACTCTCCTGGATCTATATTACTAAAAGTCTGAACTTGACCACTTCCTGTTGTTCTGTATATAGATTTTAGAAAAAATGCTGCCACTTATGGCTGTGATTTTTGGCCATCTTACTCAGAGTCCCCCTCCGCTGCGCAGGACAAGAGGATTTTTCCCATCAATTAAAAATAAAAAAGTTATTAGTGTTTAAAAAATGTTGAGATTCTCTCTCCCGAAGGCCACACCCCTTCCGGAGGGAATATAAAACCCGGAAGTGTTGAGTGCCTCAGTCAGTCTCTGCAAGATGGGACAGCGAGAGGGTCATGTCTCTCAGTCTGAGCTGTGAATAACACTGAACACATGTCTACTAAACTGTGAGTGCCCTTAATGTGGTTTGAATATGCTTGCTAAAAGTGTGTTTTGGTTTGAGAATGCTAAAGTTGCCTTGCCTAATTGAAAAGTTGATTTGAAAATGCAAAAGTTGCCTTGCCTAATTGAAAAGGAGATTTGAGAATGCCTTGCCTAATTGAAAAGTTGATTTGAGAATGCCTTGCCTAATTGAAAAGTTGATTTGTGAATGCAAAAGTTGCCTTGCCTAATTGAAAAGTTGGTTTGAGAATGCAAGGATCTCGACCCAAAACGTCGCCTATTCCTTCGCTCCATAGATGCTGCCTCACCTGCTGAGTTTCTCCAGCATTTATGTCTACCTTTTTTCAGCTTCTGCAGTTCTTTCTTAAACACTGAATCTGGAGGTGTGCATTTTACACACTTCTATACCTTTTGCCTGATGGGAGGGGAGAATCTTTAACCAATGCAAGGTCTGGATTCAGCCTTGTGACTGATGACTAGATATTAATGTAGTACTCAGGGAATGACTTAACCAGGATACTGTTGGGCATGTGTATGATGATGTCAGATTCATACTGGAGTAATTTGGCAGGAACGTTCAGCATTTTCCTATCTTGTTGAGAGCTCATTGCATCTTTCCAGTGAAGACCAAAATAGTTGCTACCACCTGTTTTCTGATGATTCCTTATCCCCCATGAAGCTGCTGCTGGGATAATCACCAGCTTTACTTCATGTGGTAATGTTTCATAGCCTTCTTTAGATGTTTCGGAAGGCTTGGTCTTTAGACTCTAGAGGTACTGCGCGGGAACAGGCCTTCCGGCCCACCGAGTCCACGCCAACCAACGATCACCCCACTAGCGTTATCCTACACACTAGGGACAATTTACAATTTTTAGCAAAGCCGAGTCATGGAGTGACACAAAATGGAAACAGGCCCACACCGCCCAACAATGTCCCAGCTACACTAGTCCCACTTGCCTGCGCTTGGTCCATATCCCTCCAAACCTGCCCTATCCATGTACCTGTATAACTGTTTCATAAACGATGGGATAGTCCCTGCCTCAACTACCTCCTCTGGCAGCTCGTTCCATACACCCACCACCCTCTGTGTGAAAAAGTTACCCCTCAGATTTCTATTAAATATTTTCTCCTTCACCTTGAACTTATGTCCTCTGGTCCTCGTTTCCCCTACTCTGGACAAGAGACTCTGTGCATCTACACGATCTATTCCTCTTATGATTTTGTACACCTCTATAAGATCTCCCCTCATCCTCCTGCGCTCCATGGAATAGAGACCCAGCCTACTCAACCTCTCCCTATAGCTCACACCCTCTAGTCCTGGCAACATCCTCGTAAATCCTTTCTGAACCCTTTCAAGCTTGACAATATCTTTCCTATAACATGGTGTCCAGAACTAAACACAATATTCTAAATGCGGTCTCACCAACATCTTATACAACTGCAACATGACCTCCCAACTTCTATACTCAATGCACTGACTGACGAAGGCCAAACTGCCAAAAGCCATTTTGACCACCTTACCTACAAACCTGTACGTCTTTGGAGTGCGTGAGGAAACCGGAGCACCCAGGGAAAAGCCACGCAGGTCACGGGGAGACCGTACAGTACAAACTCCGTACAGATAGCACCATTAGTAAGGATTAAATCTGGGTGTCTGGCACTGTAAGGCATTAATTCTACCGCTGAGCCACGCGGCTGCCCAGTTTAGCAATCTAATCCTAAAGGGCCTGTCCCACGCCGATTTTTTCGGCGACTGCCGGCATCATTGACTGATGTATCATGTCACCAAAAAATTCACGGTGTGATGCGGCGTTGGCGGTGGCGTGACGCGGCGTGATGACGTATTGACCCGCTGTGTTTTTTTCAAGTGTCGCAACATTTTTGTTGTCGCCGCTGGATTTAGAAATGTTTAAAATCTTTTGCGACCCTGATATGTCGCCGGCAGTTGCCGAAAAAAATCGTCAAGTTGGACAGGCCCTTAAATCTCATAGTAAACGTGGGCACAAGGTACAGCAAGGTATTTACCAAACTTGATCCTGCCAAAGACTTAATAAAAGTTAAGGGGCTGTCCCACTTGGGCGACCTAATCCGTGAGTTCTGGCGAGTTTGCCCTCGACTCATACTCGCAGCATGATCGACACAAGGTCGTAGGAGGTCTTCGTAACTCTCCTTCATGCTCGAGAGTAGTCCACGTGTACTCGAGGCCTCAGCTAGGTTGCGGCGTGTTTTTCAACATGTTGAAAAATGCCCGCGAGTAAAAAAAGGTCGCCATGGAAAAAATCGATACTTTTTTTACTCGTAGGTTTAGTCGTAGTTGGTCGGCATGTTAGTCGTAGGTAATCGAGGGTAGTCGTAGACAGTCTTCATCATAGTCGAAGGGAGGTCGAAGGAGATCGAAGGAGGTCGTCTTCACTCTCCACTATTCAGTGTCCAATTTTCCCGAAGTTAGTCGTAGCTAGTCGTAGCTTGTCGAAGCTAGATTTCAACATAGTCGAAGGAGGTCTTCAACATGACATTTTTTCAAACACTCCTAAACTCTTCTAAACTCCCCCATTAGGTCGACCAAGTGGGTTAGCCCCTTTCGTGGTAAACCTCTCATGAGCAGTAGCCCTGTGCCTCACCAGAGAACATTTGCACTTTAATGATATGGAATTATATTTGGTTCTACCCTGTCTTCTAGTTTTCTCTTTACAAATCTGATCGCTAGTTTCATTTTTATGGGGGTATTTTAAGCAATTTCCCACATCAATAGATTTTCATAATTCATCTCTAATATTTCACTTTCCATTGGCATGTTAATAGCGTGAGGGTTGCCATTATATAATCCACGGTTAGTTGTTTAATCTCATTAGTTTTTGCTGTGTTGGTCTGTTTATCTGGAATTGCAACAGGCTGGACAATTACATCCGTATGGATAGAATAGAGTCAGTCATACAGCATGGAAACAGGCCCTTCGGCCCAACTTGCCCCCGCCAACCAACATGCCTCAGCTACACTAGTCCCACCTGCCCGCATTTGGCCCATATCTTTCTTTCCTATCCATGTACCTGTCTAACTGTTTCTGAAATGTTGGGGTAGTCCCTGCCTCAACTACCTCCTCTGGCAGCTTGTTCCATACCCCCACCACCCTTTGTGTGAAAAAGTTACCCCTCAGATTCCTATTAAATCTTTACCCCTTCACCTTCAACCTATGTCCTCTCCTCCTCGATTCCTGTACCAGGATAAGATGTTTGGGGAACGAGGAGTTTTTCCAATCACCCACCATAATTCGAGCTTATGGTGGGAGATTGGGTTATTGATAGGGGACGATCAGCCATGATCACAATGAATGGCGGTGCTGGCTCGAAGGGCCGAATGGCCTCCTCCTGCACCTAGTTTCTATGTTTCTATCAGCGATCGATGAACGTTTAGACTGCATCTGTTTTTCAGCTCAAGTTCTCATTTCTAGTTTGATTAGTTAACAAGGAGTAGTAGAGTCATACAGCACGGAAACAGGCCCTTCGGCCCAACTCGTCCATGCCGACCAATATGCCCCATCTAAGCTAGTCCCATTTTAGTTTAGTTTATTGTCAGGTGTACCGAGGTACAATGATAAACTTTTTGTTGCGTGTTTTCATTTATATTGCTTGTATCTGGCCCATATCCATCCATGTCTTTCCTCTGCATGTAACTGTCCGTGTCATTTTAATATTGTTACAGTACCTGCTTCAACTACCTCCTTTAGCAGCACATTCCACACATCCACTCCCCTCTGAGTGAAACATTTGCCCCTCAGGCTCCTCTTATATCTTTCCTAATCATTTAAAATCTATGTCCTGTGGTTCTAGATCTCCCTGCTTGGGTGAAAGACTCTGTACATTCACCCTATATATTCCTCTCATGATTTGATAGACCTCTATAAGATCGGCCTTCATCCACCTGCGCTCCAAGGAATATTGTGTCTTTATCATTTAAACTATAATATATCAATAGACAATAGACAATAGGTGCAGAAGTAGGCCATTTGGCCCTTCGAGCCAGCACCGCCATTCAATGTGATCATGGCTGATCATCCCCAATCAGTACCCCGTTCCTGCCTTCTCCCCATATCCCCTGACTCCGTTAATTTTAAGCCCTATCTCGCTCTCTCTTGACAGCATCCAGAGAACCTGCCTCCACCACCCTCTGAGGCAGAGAATTCCACAGACTCACCACTCTCTGTGAGAAGATGTGTTTCCTCGTCTCCGTTCTAAATGGCTTACCCCTTATTCTTAAACTGTGGCCCCTGGCTCTGGTCTCCCCCAACATCGGGAACATCATGAAGGGTAAATATCTACACTTTCACGGTAGTCTGGAACATTGCTTTCATGCGTTACGATGCACAACTACTTATCAAATTGGCGGCACGAAGGCGCAGCGGTAGTGTTGCTGCCTTACAGCGCCAAAGACCTGGCTTCGAGCCTGACTGCGGGTGCTTTCTGTACGGAGTTTGTACGTTCTCCCCATGGCCGCGTGGGTTTTCCCCGGGTGCTCCGGTTTCCTCCCATGTACCAAAGACGTACAGGTTTGTAGGCTAATTGGCTTGGTAAAATTGTCAAATGGTCCCTAGTCTGTGTAAGATAGCATTGGTGTGCGGGAATCGCTTGATCGGCACGGAGTATGTGGGCCGAAGGGCCTGTTTCCGCGCTGTATCTCTGAACAGGAAAGACATTCTTGCCGTAGAGGGAGTACAGAGAAGGTTCACCAGACTGATTCCTGGGATGTCAGGACGTTCATATGAAGAAAGACTGGATAGACTCAGCTTGTACACGCTAGAATTTCAAAGATCTTATAGAAACTTACAAAATTCTTAAGGGGTTGGACAGGCTAGATGCAGGAAGATTGTTCCCGATGTTGGGGAAGTCCAGAACAAGGGGTCACAGTTTAAGGATAAGGGGGAAATCCTTTAGGACCGAGATGAGGAAAACATTTTTCACACAGAGAGTGGTGAATCTCTGGAATTCTCTGCCACTGAAGGTAGTTGAGGCCAGTTCATTGGCTATATTTAAGAGGGAGTTAGATGTGGCCCTTGTGGCTAAAGGGATCAGGGGGTATGGAGAGAAGGCAGGTACAGGATACTGAGTTGGATGATCAGCCCTGATCACATTGAATGACGGTGCAGGCTCGAAGGGCCGAATGGCCTACTCCTGCACCTATTTTCTATGTTTCTATGTTTCTAACAAGACTAAACTAAACTAAACATTGCCCCATTCATTCAATTCTGCAGAAAGCTACTTTACTGTTCTTGATCAATTTAAAATGCCTTTTCTTAAAGATAGTCCTAAAATGCAATGTTTTCTGTTTTCAGAAACAGTGCTGTTGTTAATACTCTACAGTTTACCAGATATGTAGAATTGAAGATTTGCTGTTTTAAACCGTTTAAAGTTACTGTTGGACAAAAATAAGCGTTCATGAAAGGAATTAACACTGAGTCAATCGAGTCATATGTCACGGAAATAGACCCAACTGTTCGGAAGGAACTGCAGGTGCTGGTTTTAATTGAAGATAGACACAAAATGCTGGAGTAACTCAGCGGGACAGGCAACGTCTATGGAGAGAAGGAATGGGTGACGTTTCGGGCCACAGTTTAAGAATAAGGGGTAAGGCATTTAGAACGGAGATGAGGAAACACTTTTTCTCACAGAGAGTTGTGAGTCTGTGGAATTCTCTGCCTCAGAGGGCGGTGGAGGCTGGTTCTCTGGATGCTTTCAAGAGAGAGTTAGATAAGGCTCTTAAAGATAGCGGAGTCAGGGGATATGGGGAGAAGGCAGGAACGGGGTACTGATTGGGGATGATCAGCCATGTCACATTGAATGGCAGTGCTAGCTCGAAGGGCTGAATAGAAACATAGAAACATAGAAATTAGGTGCAGGAGTAGGCCATTCGGCCCTTCGAGCCTGCACCGCCATTCAATATGATCATGGCTGATCATCCAACTCAGTATCCCGTACCTGCCTTCTCTCCATACCCTCTGATCCCCTTAGCCACAAGGGCCACATCTAACTCCCTCTTAAATATAGCCAATGAACTGGCCTCGACTACCCTCTGTGGCAGGGAGTTCCAGAGATTCACCACTCTCTGTGTGAAAAAAGTTCTTCTCATCTCGGTTTTAAAGGATTTCCCCCTTATCCTTAAGCTGTGACCCCTTGTCCTGGACTTCCCCAACATCGGGAGCAATCTTCCTTCGGCCTAGTCCAGCGCCTATTGTCTATTGAGACTGTTCTTCATCCATCTAAACTAGCTCCATTTGCCCGATTATGGCCCATATCCCTCAAAAGCTTCCATAAACATGACCATAAATAAAGAAGTCTGTTTGACTGTTCTTAAGGTTATTTAAATTGTCCCTATTGCGTGGGATAGTGCTAGTGTGTGGCATTCACTGGTGTGTATGGTCTCGGTGGGCAGAAGGGCCTGTTTCCACACAGTATCTCTAAACTAAACGAAATAGTATATTTGATATTGGCTGCATTATCAATGCAGAGTCAGGGGATATGGGGAGAAGGCATATTTTCACCTGATTGGCTTTAACTATGAATATAGCTAATATTTGGGCTGTTATAGGCCCTGTACTCACTGGAGTTTAAAAGGAAGAGGGGACCCCTCACTGAAACTTCCAAATAATGAAAGGCTTGGATAGAGTGGATGTGGAGGATGTTTTCACTTGTGCGAGAGTCTAGGACTGGAGGTCATAGCCTCAAAAATAAAGGATGTTCTTTTAGGAAGGAGATGAGTAGGAATTTCTTTAGTCGGTGGTGAATCTGTGGAATTCTTTGCCACAGATGGCTGTGGAGGCAAAGTCAGTGGCTATTGTTAAGGCAGAGACAGATAGATTCTTGATTAGTACGGGTGTCAGGGGTTATGGGGAGAAGGCAGGGGAATGGGGTTAGGAGGGAGAGATAGATCAGCCATGATTGAATGGCGGAGTAGACTTGATGGGCCGAATGGCCTCATTATACATCTGTCACTTATGATCTTATGAGTAGTGATGAAAATCTACCACTGAAAAAAAAGAAGCATCTTGGGCCAGAACACACAGATAGTCAGCGAGCAGTTTGGCAGAGAACCAGCAGATAATTCCTTCACATGTATTAGGGGCTCCAGCTACCCCTTCCACCCCACTAGCCCAGATGCAAGGAGCAGAATAGTAGTCAAAAGCATGTACATGGAACAGCACTGGAACAGGCCCTCGGACCCACAGTATCCATGCCAAACAAAACACCAAGACAAACTAATCTCACCTGCCGGCACCTGATACATATCCCTCCACTTCCTGCCGATCCATGTGCCTATCTAAAAGATTAGTTAACACCACTATCGTATCTGCCTCCACCACCACCCCTGGCAGCCCGTTCCAGGCACTCATCACCCTCTGTGTCAAATCGAAACTTGCCCCGCACATCTCTTTAGACTTTAGAGATAGAGCACAGAAACAGGCCCCACGGCCCACCGAGCCCGTGCTGACCAGCGATCACCCCGCACACTAGCCCTATCCTGCACACACTCGGGACGATTTACAATTTTACCAAAGACAATTACACTACAAGCCCGTACGTCTTTGGAGTGTGGGAGGAAACCGGAGCGCCCGGAGAAAACCCACGTGGTCACGGGGAGGATGTACAAAGTCCGTACAGACAGCGCCCATAGTCGGGATCAAATTCAGGCCTCTGGTGATGTAAGGCAGCAACTCTACCGCTGCGCCACCCCAAACTTTAAACTATAAATAAATCTCCTTTAAAATTTGCCCCCTTTCCTTAAAGCTTTACCCTTTATGGGCTTGTCCCACAGGCGATTTTTTTTGGGCGACTTCAGGCGACTAGGCTGTGGCCACCTGGTCGCAGGGGTGTCGCCTGTATGGCCGTGAGTAGTCTCCTCAGTCGCCAAAGAATGGTAGCATCTTTCTGATCACCGCTGGATTTGAACTTGTTGACATTTCTTTGACAACAGTGGCGACTGTGGGTATGACGCCAATGACGTGGGTGCTGTCGTAGGTTGTTGCCAGGATGTCGTAGGTTGTCGCCGAGTGACGTAGGTTGTCGCCAGTGCTGACTTTGGTGAATTCCATTGTCGTGGTCGCCGGCAGTCGCCTAAAAAATCGCCTAAGTGGGACAGGCCCATTAGCCTTTGACAGTCACCTGCTTGTCCGTCCTTGGACTCACGAATGAGTTCTGTGACGTTATGGAAGACGAGGGACTAGATGCAGTGCATTTTGAATGTGTTTGCGGCCATTCATTAGTAATAGTCAGTTTAGGTCATTTTTTCATATTTCACTGTACATCAAAAAAATTGTTTTAAAATTGGATTAAGACTCTTTCTGACATTGTGAAACTGAACAATTCATTAGAAAAGAGTTCTAAGTTTTCAGTCATTTTCATTAAAATTGGCTTATTCCCAAGATATTACTGAATGTGATTACTTTGTCATCTGGATTAATCAAGGATTAGTAGGTTTGCCTTTAGAGATACAAGAAGCACTTTATAGATGTGCGAAAAAACCTTGTCCAAGTGCATTGTTTTAAGATCAGTTTAATGGTCATTGGAGACTCTTGGACTATCTTTAATCGGACTTTACTGGACTTTATCTTGCACTAACCATTATTCACATTATCCTGTATCTGTACACTGTGAATGGCTCGATTGTAATCATGTATTATCTTTCCGCTGACTGGATAGCACGCAACAAAATGGCTTTTCACCGTACCTCGGTACACGTGACAATAAACAAAACTGAACTAAGACAGAAGATAGACACAAAATACTGGAGTAACTCAGTGGGACAGGCAGCATCTCTGGAGAGAAGGAATGGGTGACATGTCCGGACGAGATCCTTCTTTAGACTGAGAATCAGGGGAGGGGGAGTATGGGGATATGGAAGGGTACAGATGATGTCAGATCAAACCAGACGATAATGAAGGAAATGTAGAATGGTTCACTGTTGGCTGAGGGGAAGGTGACAACGAGGCATGCAAACTAAAATTAATCAGGAGGACAGTGAAAATAGTCGGAGAACCAGGGTGGGGGAGGGATGGAGAGAGAGAGAGAGAGAGGGAATGCAAGGGTTACTTGAATTTAGAGAAGTCAATGTTCATACCGCTGGGGTGTTAGCTGCCCAAGCGAAATATGAGGTGCTGTTCCTCCAATCTGCGCTGGGCTTCACTCTGACAATGGAGGAGGCCCAGGACAGAAAGGTCAGTGTGGGAATGGGAGGGGGAGTTGAAGTGTTTCGCAACTGGGAGATCACTCACTGATTTGGAAAATGACATTGGGCAGAATCTCCCACATTGTTTGTGGGGAAGGTGAGTGGGGGAAATCACTTTGTACATTGAGTGTTGTTAGTTTAGTTTAGTTTAGAGATACAGCACGGAAACAGGCCTTTCGGCTCACCGAGTCCGCACCGACCAGCGATCCCCGCACGCTAACAGTATCTTACACACACTAGGGACAATTTTACATTTATACCGAGCCAATTAACCTACAAACCTGTACGACTTTGGAGTGTGGGAGGAAACCGAAGATCTCGGAGAAAACTCACGGGGAGAACGTACAAACTCCATGCATACGGCACCCGTAGTCAGGATCGAACCCGGGACTCTGGCGCTGTGAGGCGGCAACTCTACTGCTGCGCCACCGTGCCTCTCTGGATACGGTTTGCATTGTAATCAGCACTTATACTAACGAGCAAGAACAAACTCAATTGCATAAATTTTGCTTCACAGAACACAATTGAAACATCTCAACGTGATGTTATCAAATGGTGACGGGCCCATCTTACTGATTGCTGAGAATTTGAGAACAGTTGTTCACAAAGTGGAATCTATTTGTGCAGCTGTGAATCCATGTTTACTTAGCTGTTGGTGATCCAGCCATCTATTACATAAAAAGAACACTAGCACTCAGGATTTTTATTACAATCTTCCTGCAGTGGAGATCTGCATCTTCCCATTCTAGAACATAGTTCCCCCTGGCTGCGACTGAGGCTCTATAAGGTGCTGGTCGGGCTGCGCTTGGAGTATCGTGAGCAATTCCGTGCCCCATATCTGAGAAAGGATCTGCTGGCTTTGGAGAGGGTCCAGAGGAGGTTTACAAGAATGATCCCAGGAGTGAGTGGTTTAACATGTGATGAGCGTTTGTCGGCACTGGGCCTGTACTCGCTGGAGTTTAGAAGAATGAGGGGGGACCTCATCGAAACTTACCAAATAGTGAAAGGCCTGGATAGAATGGATGTGGAGAGGGTGTTTGCACTAGTGGGAGAGTCTAGGACCAGAGGTCGTAGCCTCAGAATTAAAGGACGTTCCTTTAGGAAGGAGATGAGGAGGAATTTATTTTGTCAGAGGGTGGTGAATCTGTGGAATTCTTTGCCACAGAAGGCTGTGGAGGCCGAGTCAGTGGCTATTTTTAAGGCCGAGATAGATAGATTCTTGATTAGTATGGGTGTCCAGAGTTATGGGGAGAAGGCAAGAGAATGGGGTTGAGAGGGAAAGATATAGTAGACTAGATGGGCCGAATGGCCTAATTCTGCTCCTGTCGCTTGTGAACTTGTGATAAACACCAAAATGCACTGTTCTTTAATTACCTCATTCACTTTAAAGACAACTGTTCATTGCCTATTCTAAATGTTCTCAAAGTTGGCAAGTATTGTAGTTGATTTAGATATGTAAGTGCTTGTGCACCCATTACAGAGTTGAGTTAATATTAAACAGCTTCATTGTGGGTGGACAACCCAAGGACCAGAAACAAACTGCAGACATCATTCCATTACTGACTTTTGGGACAGGACCCTTCTTCAGACTGAAACGTCACCAATTCCTTCTCTCCAGAGATGCTGCCTGCCCCGCTGAGTTACCCCATCATTTTGTGTCTATCTTCGGTGTAAACCAGCTTCTGCAGTTCCTTCGTACACACTCATGCGGGCTGTTCTGTAAATCTTGCAGTTATGTGTTTACAACTACTGACGCCAACTTATTATTTGTTATTTTATTATCATTTATTATTTGCCTAATCTTATTTAATTATTGAGTGTAAAACTCCCAGCTGCCATTGGTAGGAATTGATCTTGTGTATTTTACATCCACCGGGTGGCGCCAGCAATGGCTGCCTCGCCAACAGTCTGTCTGTTCCTTCCTTCTTTATTGCTTGTTTGTATGTGTTAAGTGTATGTTTTTTTAGTGTTCTTTAGCTTGGTTTATGTTGGGGGGGGTAGTTGGGGACATTTTTTCTAATCTCTTACCTCGACGGAGATGCAAGGCTTTTCCGTATCATATCTCCGTCCGCACTGCGGCCTAACATCGAGTAGTTGGCGGCCTTTGCTGGAGACCGACTTCAAGAACGCCACCACGGGAGCCTGCGGACTTACCATCACGGAGCTTGCGATCCGGGGTGGAAGATTGCAACCTTCACGTGGTCAGCCCTGTTTCGACTAATGCAATCAACTCGACGTGCACAAACGGAAGATCCAATGGAACAAGTTGTCCAACAACTTTAGGCTGTGCACGCCACACGAAAGAAGAAGAAGCTCGCGATCCCTGTCGGGGATCGACTTTGGGGCTCCAACCAAGGGTGCCACTGGACTTTGACATCGCAGAGCTCGTGGTCTCTGGTTAGAGACCGACTTGGGGAACTCCAAGCCGCAATAGCTTCCATCGCCTATTGCGGGAGCTTCGATTGTCCCGATAGCGGAAGGTTCGACTTCCCGACCGCAGGAGAACAAAAGAGGAAGAAGTTTGGACTTTGTTGCCTTCCACCTCCATGAGGAACATGGAATCTGCTGTGGTGGATGTTTATCTTAACTTTTATATAGTTGTGTGTCTTGTTGCTTTTTATTTGGTATGGTAATTCGAATTTCACTGTGGTACATGTGACAATAAACTGACCTTGAGACCTTGAATTATAACATTATAGCATAACGCTATGGTGGTGCAGTGGTAGAGTTGCTACCTCACAGCGCCAGAGACCTGCGTTCAATCCTGACTACGGGTGTTGTCTGTACACAGTTTGTACATTCACCCCGTGATCTGCGTGGGTTTTCTCCGGGATCTCCCACACTCCAAAGACCTCCAAAGATGTAGGTTAATTGGTTGGGTTTAACTGTAAAATTGTCCTTAATGTGTGTAGGATAGTGTTAATGTGCGGGGATCGCTGGTCGCAGCAGACTTGGTGGGCCGAAGGGCCTGTTTCCATGCTACATCTCTAAACTAAAAACGTGACATTGGATTTCTAATTGAGGAACGTTACCATTTTACGATATGTATTTTCATGTGGTACTTGATATTCAAAGCACATGCACCTTAATGGATTCAATATTGTCCTCTCAAAACTCTAAAGGCTGCAGAGGTATATAATGTAACTTTCCAAATGTAGCTGGCAGCTATATAGGTTTACAGCGTGGAAACAGGCCCATTCTCTCACCAAGTCCGCGCAGACCAGCGATCCCCGCACACTAACACTATGCTACACAAACTAGGGACAATGTACAATTATACTAAGCCAATTAGCCTACCAACGTGTAATTCTTTGGAGTGTGGGAGGAAACCGGAGCTCCCGGAGAAAACCCAGGCTGGTCATGGGGAGAACGTTCAAAGTCCGTACCGACAGCACCCGTAGTCAAGATCGAACCCGGGTCTCCGGCGCTGTAAGGTGGCAACTCTACCACTGCCGCAGGTTACAGTCCTTGTTTAGGCCTGTGTGGAGTTGTGCTCACTCCATGATAGGATGAGTGTGGAGGCTATAAAGAGGGTGCAAAAAAGAGTTAGCAGAATGCTTAGAAGGTATTAGCTATGAAGAGAGGTTGGACAAAGTTGGATTGTTTTCTCTGGAACGCTAATGGTTGAGGTGGTGACTTAATAGAAGTATATAAACTTTGAGAGGCACAGATGGAGTCGACAGTCAGAACCTTTGTCCCAGGCTGGAAGTGTCAAAATCTAACGGGCATAACTGTATGGTGTAAAGTGTGGATCTTCCACACTCCAAAGACGTGCTGCCCTTATAAGGCAGAAACTCTACCGCTGCGCCACCGCACTGCCCCGATTGTATTGAAAAGCAAGGGATTTCCAAGATACATTACCTAGGTACATGTGGCAATAAAGAATCACTGATGGTAGCCAGCAAGACTGCGGGTGGACTGTTGAAGGGTATTTGCTGGAAGCCGACTTCACGCAAAATAAAAATAGAACTCTCCGAAAGTGCGCATCAGAGTGGCAGCGGAGTGTTGATGTCTGTCTCCCTTGCCTTCACGAAGCCTGCATGCAGCATTGTAAAGGCATTTACTTTGTACAATGACCTTATCTTGGCCACTTCAAGCTTCCTGAGGTGTGGGAAGCTTGACAAACGTGGTTAAAAATAGGGCATTTGTTAGAATGCTGATAGCTGGCCTCGCGATAATCCAAAATCAAGATGCTTACCTTTCTGAAAATCTGAAACAAAATAGAAAATGCTTGCAATAGTTAACAGGCCAGCAGAGAGAAACGGAATGAACAATATTAAAGACGAAATAACCCTTATCCTGTCGTTGTAGAAGAAGATGAACTTGATTCCTGTTTTAGATTTTGTTCATTCTAATACCGGCGTATCGGTAGAGTTGCTGCCATACAGCTCCAGAGACCCGGGTTCGATCCTGACCACGGGCACAGTCTGTACGGAGCTTGTACGTTCTCCCCGTGACCTGCATGGGTTTTCTCCGGGTGCTCCGGTTTCCTCCCACACTCCAGAGACATTGGCTTCTGTAAATTGGTCCTTGTGTGCAGGATGGAGCTAGTGCCCGGGGTAATTGCTGTTCCGTGCGGGCTCGATGGGCCGCCCGTAGGTGGACAATTTGAGCTGATTTTCTTCCACCTTAACGCCTTATGGTCTGTGTAATATATATTAATTGATTCTGCATTTTTTTTTAAAATCCAGGAATTTGTGCATTATCGTTGAAATAACACATTTTATTGATTTTGATTCTCTTTCCACGTCTGAACAAGCCAGAGTATCGCAGCTAAAATAAAAACAGAAAATGGTGGAAATAATCAGCAGGTCAGGCATCTGTGGAAAATGAAACGTATTGTTTCAGGTTAATGACATTTCATTAGAAAACCCTATCCACCTCCATGCATGTGGACGTTTAATAATGTAAGCAATCATAAGTTTAAGAAGGAACGGCAGATGCTGGAAAAATCAAAGGTAGACAAAAATGCTGGAGAAGCTCAGCGGGTGAGGCAGCATCTATGGAGCGAAGGAATAGGTGATGTTTCTGGTTGAGACCCTTCTTCCGAAGAATGATCTTAGGTAGACAAAAATGCTTGAGAAACTCAGCGGGTGAGGCAGCATCTCTGGAGCGAAGGAATAGGTGACGTTTCGGGTCGAGACCTTTCTTCAGAAGAATGATCTTAGGTAGACAAAAATGCTTGTGAAACTCAGCAGGTGAGGCAGCATCTATGGAGCGAAGGAATAGGTTGACGTTTCGGGTCGAGACCCTTCCAGGGTCTCGACCCGAAACGTCGCCTATTCCTTTGCTCCATAGATGCTGCCTCACCCGCTGAGTTTCTCCAGCAATTTTGTCTACCCATGTTCATAAGTGATGGGAGCAGAATTTGGCCATTCGGCCCATCAAGTCTACTCCGCCATTCAATCGTGGCAGTTCTATCTCTCGCCCCGCGGAGCACGGTTGAGCCGTGGGACTTACCATCACCCGGTGGGGTCACAACATCTGGAGCCTGGATCGCCTCGGCGCAGAGGGAGAACAAAGAGGGAAGAGACAGAGACTTTAAGATTTTGCCTTCCATCACAGTGAGGAGGTGTTTGGTGAGCTCGCTGTGGTGGATGTTAAATTTGTGTTGATTGTGTGTTTTTGTCATTTTTATTATATGTATGACTGCAGGGGAAACGAAATTCAGACCGAAAGACCTGAATGACAAATAAATAAATTCAAATTCAAAGCCCCCATTCTCCTGCCTTCTCCCAAAAACCTCAGACGCCCATGCTAATCAATCATGAAAATACGTTTAAAATGTTCTCTTTCGAAGATTTTTTTTTTCCTCTCTTCCTTTTGGGTCATAGGTCATAAAAATAGCCTAAATAAAAACAAGTGGAGTGAAGGACTATCCAGCAACGCTTTGTCAGATCTGGAGAGGCTCAGAAGTAGCGTTGCCATGCACAACGTCGGCGGCACGGATAACGAAACCGCGGGCGCTGGGAAGCACAAGCGAACAAAACGTTTCCTCTCCTACCCCCGATACGTCGAGGTTATGGTGGTAGCTGACAACAGGATGGTGGAACACCATGGAGCCAATTTACAACATTACGTCCTTACTTTAATGTCCATTGTAAGTACCGCTGCTGCTATTGTCTTCAACGCTTCCCTTGCCGTCATTCTAAGTAGCGGCGGATTGCTACCAATAGAGTCGTAGAGTTGTACAGTGGGGAAACAGGCCCTTCGGCCCAACCCATCCATGCTGACCAAGATGTCATATGTGATCGGAGCAGAATTAGGCCATTTGGCCCATCAACTCTACTCCGCCATTCAATCATGGCTGATCTATCTCTCCCTCCTGACCCTATTCTCCTGCCTTCGCCTCTGACACTCGTCCTTATAACGAATCTATCTATCTCTGCCTTAAAAATATTCATAGACATGGCCTCCACAGCCTTTTGTGGCAATGAATTCCACAGATTCACCACCCTCTGACTACAGAAATTCCTCCTCATCTCCTTCCTAAAGGGACGTCCTTTAATTCTGAGGCTGTGACCTCTAATCCTAGACTCTCCCACTAGTGGAAACATCCTCCCCACATCCACTCTGTCCAAGCCTTTCACTTAAGTTTCAATGAGGTCCCCCCTCATTCTTCCGAACTCCAGTGAGCACAGGCCCAGTGCTGTCAAACGCTCATCACATGTTAACCCAATCATTCCCAGGAACATTCTTGTAAACCTCCTCTGGACCCTCTCCAGAGCCAGCACACCCTTCCTCAGATATGGTGCCTAAAATGTCCCCTCTAAGCTCGTTCCATTTGGCCGAAATCCCTATAAACCAAAACACAGCAATGTTTTACACATATATGGCAGTTCTGTAGGTAACTATATGCAAAAATTAGTATAACCTTTTAAATTTGTTATTTTTATAAATTTAAATTTATTTTTTATTTAGTACTGTATATAACCTTTTCTTAACACTTTGTCTTTCATTTATTACAGGTGGCCACTATCTATAAAGATCCAAGTATTGGGAATCTTATCAATATAGTAGTTGTGAAACTAGTTGTTATAAATAGTGAACAGGTAACTGGTTTGAGTTGGATATTTTAAGTCCAGTTAGAATGTGACAAATAACATCCTAGTAATTGATACTGCTTTCATATTGTCCCCTCAGGAAGGTCCAGTTATTTCATTCAATGCTCAGACAACTTTGAAAAACTTCTGTATCTGGCAGCAAACGCAGAACAATGCAGATGAAAATCATCATTCTCATCATGACACGGCAGTACTTATCACAAGGTAATCAAAAATATCGTTGCATTGTCCACTAGACAGGTTACTTTGTAGAACCACTTTTAGTAGAATACTTTGCAAGTCACAGGTAGGTCTACGACCGAGGTGACCCATAGAATATTAGCATTAACCCAGTGAAGTCAAATGTTGACAATGGAAATGTGAAGTTTACCCAGTTTTCGGAGTAGAATTAGGCCATTCGGCCCATCGAGTCCACTCTGCCCTTCAATCATGGCTGATCTCTGCCTCCTAATACCAGTTTCCTGCCTTCTCCCCATAACCCTTGACACCCGTTCTAATCAAGAATTCGTCTATCTCTGCCTTAAAAATATCCACTGACTTGGCCTCCACAGCCCTCTGTGGCAATGAGTTCCACAGATTAACTACCCTCTGACTAAATAAGTTCCTCCTCACCTCCTTTCTAAAGGCTTCTGAGGCTGTGACCTCTGGTCCTCAACTCTCCCACCAGTGGAAACATCCTCTCCACATCCACTCTCTGCTTTTAATTTTTCTGTAAGGTATTGCCATAAGTCATTGAAGCAGAATTTTCAGTTTTAGTTTTTGGAGATACAGAGCAGAAACAGGCCCTTCGGCCCACTGAGTCCTCACAGACTACCGATCCCCGTACACTAACACTATCCTACACACACTAGGGACATTTTACATTTTTACCGAGCCAATTAACCTACAAACCGGTACGTCTTTGGAGTGTGGGAGGAAACCAAACTTCCCAGAGAAAACCCACGATGACCACGGGGACAACGGAAAAACTCCGTACAGACAGCATCTGCAGTTCCTTCCCCGAAACGTCACCTATTCCTTCGCTCCATAGATGCTGCCTCACCCGCTGAGTTTCCCCAGCATTTATATCTACCTAAGATGTCTGTCCATCTAAATTAGTTCAATTTGCCCGATTTTGGTCCATGGTCGTCAAAAGCTTCCATTAAGATGTGGTGAACAGATTCTACTTTCCTTTCCAATTTTGTTATTTTCAAGCCACTCAGATTCTTCCAGTGCAGGTCATAACTTTACATAAATGTATCGTGCAGAGTTGGAACAAAATTGTTCTCTCATTGACTGTGGAGTACTGAATCAAATTTGTGCTTTCCTTTAGGCAAGACATTTGCAGAGCCCGAGATAAATGTGACACATTGGGTGAGTTTTGCTCTTGACAGAAACATTATTTCTTTCTTTTTTGATTATCTTGAGCTGATCTAGTGAATAGTTGAATGCATCCGTGTGGGAGGGAACTGCAGATGCTGGTTCACACCGACGATGGACACAAAATCGGGTTTTGGTAAGGGTTTGGACACGCTAGAGGCAGGAGACATGTTCCCGATGTTGGGGGAGTCCAGAACCAGGGGCCAAAGATTAAGAATAAGGAGTAAGCCATTTAGAACGGAGACGATGAAACACTTTTTCTCACAGAGAGTGGTGAATCTGTGGAATTCTCTGCCTCAGAGGGCGGTGGAGGCTGGTTCTCTGGATGCTTTCAAGAGAGAGCTAGATAGGGCTCTTAAAGATAGCGGAGTCAGGTGATATGGGGAGAAGGCAGGAACGGGGTACTGATTGGGGATGATCAGCCATGATCACATTGAATGGCGGTGCTGGCTCGAAGGGCCGAATGGCCTACTCCAGCACCTGTTGTCTATTGTCTATATTGTAAAATGCCAGAGTAACTCAGTGGGTCAGGCAGCATCTCTGGGGGAAAAGGAGTAGGTGACAGGTTGAGCCGAAGGGTCTCGACCTGAAACATCACCTATTCCTTTTCTCCAGAAATGCTGCCCGACCCGCTGAGTTACTCTGGCATTTTGTGTCGGTCTTCAGTTGAATGCATATGGTTGGTGGCTCCATGACCAAGATTTATCAGCATAATCAAGGACTAGTCTCGCCCCTCTTCTCTCTCCCATCAGGCAGGATGTACTGAAGTGTGAAAATGCACACCTCCAGATTCAGGGACAGTTTCTTCCCAGCTGTTATCAGGCAACTGAACCATCCTTTCAACAACTAGAGAGCGGTCCTGAGCTACTAAATACCTCATTGGAGACTCTCGGACTATCTTTAATCGGACTTTACTGGACTTTATCTTGCACTAAACATTATTCCCTTTATCCTGTATCTGTACACTGTGGCCGGCTCGATTGTAATCATGTATTGTCTTTCCGCTGACTGATTAGCACGCAACAAAAGCTTTTCACTGTACTTCGGTACACGCGAGTATTAGCTAAACCAAACTTTGTTTGCGCCAAGTCGGAGAATATTGGCAGATGAAATTGCAGAGATTAATTGACTTTACAGAGAATAAAACTGACCAAGACTCTTGCCCTTCATTGCATTACATTTAATAAGATTCATTATAAACGCCCACAAGAGCAAAAGGCTGGAGGATATCCACTGAAATGGAGCCAGAAGCCCCGGGAGGAGTGAGGCGTAGGTGACCAAAAATGCATGAAAAAAACACAAGATAGACACAAAATGCTGGAGTAGCTCAGCGAGTCAGGCAGCATCAGAGAAGGAATGGGTGACGTTTCAGGGTCGAGACCCTTCATCAGTTTGGAAAAACCTAATCTGTTTATGATTTTAAACTGAAGTAAAGGTGCAAGTTTCTGCTTCTACTTTTTAAACCCATTTTAATCAATTAATTTTTGACGGAACTTTAATTACAAATTACACTACACGTTGTCAAATCTTCCATGTGTCATCGAGTCATCGAGTGATACAGCGTGGAAACGGGTCCTTCAGCCCAGCTTGCCCACAATGGCCAACATGACCCAGCTACGCTAGTCCCACCTGCCTGCGTTTGGTCCATATCCCTCCCAAACTGTCCTATCCATGTACCTGTCTAACTGCTTCTTAACTGTTAGGATAGTCCCTGCCTCAACTACCTCCTCTGGCAGCTTGTTCCATGCACCCACCACCCTTTGTGTGAAAAAGTTACCCCTCAGATTCCTATTAAATCTTTTCCCTTTCACCTTAAACCTGTGTCCTCTGGTCCTCGATTCACCTACTCTGGGCAAGGGACTCTGTGCATCTACCTGATCTATTCTTCTTATGATTTTATACACCTCTATAAGATCCTCCTGCGCTCCAAGGAATAGAGTCCCAGTCTACTCAACCTCTCCCTATAGCTCAGACCCTCCAGTCCTAGCAACATCCTGGTAAATCTTCTCTGTACCCTTTCCAGCTTGACAACATCTTTCCTATAACACGGTGCCCAGAATTGAACATAATACTCTAAATGTGGCCTCACCAACGTCTTGTATAACTGCAACATGACCTCCCAACTTATCTACTATATGTTTGAACTGTTTGGGACCAAGCTTCAAGTTCGGTAAAGATTGGAAAATAACTTTTCCCTTTGGATTTCTTGTAGGTCTGGCAGAGCTGGGGACCGTATGTGACCCTTACAGAAGTTGTTCCATCAGTGAAGACAACGGATTAAGTACCGCTTTTACAATAGCCCATGAACTTGGACACGTGTAAGTCTTCAATAAGTCTTATTAAATATAGTTTATATAATTATTTTTGTGCGATACGTACAACAAATCAGCGTGCTTTGATATTTCAATTAACTTGGATAATTATTGACCTCGGGTGCTGTCTGTGTGGAGTTTGCATGTTCTCCCTGTGACCGTGTGTGTGCTTGTTCTGGTTTCTTCCCACATCCCAAAGATGTGCGGGTTTGTAGGTTAATTGGCTTCCAGAAAAAAAGTTGCCTCCTTTATGCAGCAAGTGAATAACATAGAACTAGTGTTAATGGGTGATCGATGGTCAGCATGAACTTGATGGGCTGAAGGGCCTGTTTCCATTTGTATCTCTAAAAGTCATGTTAAGTATAATTATATTTTAAAAATGTGTGCGATGTGTATTACAAATCAATGTGCTTTGATATTTGTATTAATTTGGATCATTATTCAATAATAATGTTTCGAATAGATTGCATTTCCTTTGTCAGCAATTTTTCCAACAGCAACTTGCATTTTAAAATAAACTTAAAAGAGAGATACAGCCAATAGTGCAACGTAATCTGAAAATAAAATTGACGCCATTAATAGCAGTTGCGTAGGAAGGAACTGCAGATGCTGGTTTAAGTCGAAGGTAGACACAAAAAGCTGGAGTAACTCAGCGGGACAGGCAACATCTCTGGAGAGAAGGAATGGGTGATGTTTCGGGTCGAGACCCTTCTTCAGAATAACAGAATGTCTGAAGAAGGATCTTGACCCAAAGCGTCACCCATTCCTTCTCTTCACACCAGAGTTTTGCTGCCTGTCCCGCTGAGTTACTCCAGCATTTTGTGTCTACCTTCGATTTAAACCAGCATCTGCAGTTCCTTCTCGCACATCTTCAGAATGACAGCTGTGTTTGGTGATGGGTTATGGAATTACAGGGGTTTAAAGTAAGGGTGTGAAATGCAGTGGAGATAAGGAAGAAAATGGCGGAGCAGGGGGTGATATATTGAGTGGTGAGAATGTGGGACGCACAGATGTTTGACCCGGAGGAATAGATGATTTCGGGATTGGGTGATAGTGGTGGAGAACTTGCACTAGTGGAGATTAGAGAGAAGGAGGAGCAAAAATGGGAGAGGAGTCAACGATGAAGGTGAAATAAAAACATTTAAACTTTGTCTAAAGGCTAGGAATGATTGTTGGGCAAGGAAAAAGTTACAGCATGGAAACAGGAGCCAAGAGGTCCTTCTGCAGTTGTACAGGGCCCTAGTGAGACCACACCTGGAGTATTGTGTGTAGTTTTGGTCCCCTAATTTGAGGAAGGACATTCTTGCTATTGAGGGAGTGCAGTGTAGGTTTACAAGGTTAATTCCCAGGATGGCGGGACTGCCATATGCTGAGAGAATGGAGCGGCTGGGCTTGTATACTCTGGAGTTTAGAAGGATAAGAGGGCATCCTATTGAAACATATAAGATTATTAAGGGCTTGGACACGCTAGAGGCAGGTAACATGTTCCCAATGTTGGGGGAGGCCAGAACCAGGGGCCACAGTTTAAGAATATGGGGTAAGCCATTTAGAACGGAGGTGAAAAAACACTTTTCCTCACAGAGAGTTGTGTGTCTGTGGAATCCTCAGAGGGCGGTGGAGGCAGGTTCTCTGGATACTTTCAAGAGAGAACTAGATAGGGCTCTTAAAGATAGCGGAGTCAGGGGATATGGGGAGAAGGCAGGAACGGGGTACTGATTGGGGATGATCAGCCATGATCACATTGAATGGTGGTGCTGGCTCGAAGGACCGAATGGCCTACTCCTGCACCTATTGTCTATTTTCCTTGCACTGAATGTTATTCCCTTTATCCTGTACCTGTACACTGTGGATGGCTCGATTGCAAGATCTCATGGAAACATTGCTCAGTTATGTAATATCCGAGTGTATTTGACCCTTGCATTCCCTCTCTCTCTCCGTCCCTCCTCTGTCCTGGTTCTCTGACTATGCCTCTCCAATGTATGCCTCCTTGTCACCTTCCCCTCACCTAACAACGAACCATTCTACATTTCCTTCTCACTGTCTGCTTTGATCTGTTTTCACACCTTACGCCTCCATATCTCTGTCTCCCTCTTCCCCCCCCCCCCCCCCCCCCCCCCCCCCCCCCCCGGACTCTCAGTCTGAAGAAGGGGTCCCGAAATATCACCATTCCTTCTCTCCAGGTATGCTGCCTGTCCCGCTGAGTTACTCCAGCATTTTGTGTCTATACTCAGTTTAGTTTAGTTCAGGTTAGTGTGTTGTCATGTGTGCCAAGGTACAGTGAAAAGCTTTGATGTAGGCTACAGGCAGATGTGTCGAGGTACAGTGAAAAGCTTTGATGCAGGCTGCAGGCTACAGGCAACAAAATACAGGCTGCAACAGGAATAAATGGATAGATATTCTTTGAGTGTCCTTCGTGGCAAGAGGATTCAGGCAGGGAATTAGTGGTTGATTTATTCCGTTAGATGTGTCGAGATCCTGACTACTATCACGGAAGCTAGCAACCCTTCCTTCATTAGCAGGCGTGGAAGGGAAGCGTGCTGGTGCCAAAAGCAAACCTTGTTACGCACTCATCCACGAGCTGTTCTGCTGCAGTGTCTCTTGTAGCGATCCCCGAGGATTCGACTGAATGACGGGCTCTCTCCAGAGACGCTCGTCCCTTTACGAAACCACAGCTGCCTCCCAGCTGGCTCTCACTTCAGAGTCTTGTGTGTGGAACAAAGGTTCAAATCACAGCGCACAATATGTTTCAGAGACGCAGCGTGGAAGCAGGCCCTTTGGCCCATTGAGTCCATGCCGACCTTTCACACTAGTTCCATCATACCCCACATTCGCATCCACTCCCTAAATGCAACGGGGCCATTACCAGAGGGCCGATTATCCTACAGACCACGCACGTCTCTGGGACGTGGGAGGAAACTGGAGCACTCGGAGAAAACCCACCCAATGTTGGAACAAGGACCCGGCCACTCCCTCTTCTCCCCTCTATTGAGAAATCAATATCCATACCGCTGGGGTGTAAGCTGCCCAAGCGAAATGTAAGGTGCTGTTCCTCCAATTTCCAATTTACTGATCTATATCCCCATTTGTGAGAGCATGTAAATACAAAGCTCCTCCTGAGAAAGGTTATCTCACCTACTTTTGTTTCATTTTTATCCATTTCATTCGTCTCTGCAATTTTAGTTTAGTTTCGTTTATTGTCACGTGTACCGAGGTACAGTGAAAAGCTTTTATGTTGTGTGCTAACCAGTCAGCAGAAAGACTACACATGATTCCAATCGAGCCGTCCACAGACACAGGTTAAACGGAATAACGTTTAGTGCAAGATAAAGTCCGATTAAAGATAGTTTAGTTTAGTGTTTTGTTGTCACGTGTACCGAGGTACAGTGAAAAGCATTTCTGCTGCGCGCTATCCAGTCAGCGGAAAAACTAAGCATGATTTCTATCGAGCCGTCCACAGTGCACAGATACAGTCTGAAAGGAATAATGTTTAGTGTAAGATTAAGTAACTAAGTAAGTAAGTTTATTGGCCAAGTATTCACATACAAGGAATTTGCCTTGGTGCTCCACCCATAAGTAACAACATGACATACAGAATGACTCAGAAAACACTAAGCATTAATAATAATAAGACATTAATGATAAAACACCATTGATCAAGCATGTGAACCAACAAAATACCAGATCAAAGGGAGGCTACAGATTTTTGGCTGTTGAGTAGAGCAACTACTCGTGGATAAAAACTCTATTTATGTCTGGCTGTGGCAGCTTCGACAGTCCGAGTAAAAATAGGTGACAAATACTGTGCTATTTACCTGCATTTTAGTAAGTTTGCCGGTCTGTTAAAATAACTAAAACCTACAAATTGCACCCTAACAAAATAAAGTCAAAATATAACAAACAAAAACGTTTTCTGTACCTTTCCACAATTTTAAGAGCGGGCATCAACTCTCTGTCTCTGAGCATTAAGTCTCTAGGTCTGGTGTCTCCTAATCCTTTTAGTGTCAGGGTCACTAGTCCTATTTGCTGTTGCCACAGGATTTAAATCTCTCGACAGGCTCCCATTTATACACTGTCATTGAAAGATATTTTCACACTGCTTGCCTTGCTCATCCTCTCTCCTGTTTTGTTGCTGCGTATCAGGTCGTGAACCTGCCGCGTTTTCAACTGCTCCACTGGCGTAGTTGTTACCTACCGAACCGATGGGACCGTTTCATTAAATCATATTGACCTCTTCTATTCCGCTCAATCTCCCTCCCCTCCCCCCCCCCACCCCCACACCCCCCGCCCCCCGCCCCCCCCAGTGGAATGGCAAGGAATCAGCGGTACGTTCGGCTAAGCGCAGTTTTCTCACGGCATTGGTACTGGGAGGAGATTTGCTTTTGGCCGTCTCGGCCTGCTCCATGTGTGGGTACCTTTCACCAACCGCGGGAGCGCCCATCTGCTCACTGTCTCCGTCATTCAAACTGCGGTGTTGGCGTGATGTACATCCTTTGTGAAGATCACATTACTGTCTTAACCAAGGATGTGGAGAGGGAGGGAGTGGTGGGGGAGGGGGGCGGGATAACAGGACGAACCAGGGAAGGAAAAACGACAAGCTATTTTGGTTTAGCTTAGAAACACAGCGCGGAAACAGGCCCGAGTGGAACCCAGATAGTCGCAAAAAGCTGGAGTAACTCAACGGGTCAGACAGCATAGAAGATAGACACAAAATGCTGGAGTAACTCAGCAGGAAAGGCAGCATCTCTGGATAGGCGGAATGGGTGAGGTTTCGGGTCGAGACCCTTCTTCAGACCCAACCCGAAATATCACCCATTCCTTCTCTCCAGAGTTGCTGCCTGTCCCGCTGAGTTACTCTAGCATTTTGCGCCTATCTTCGGTGTAAACCAGCATCTGCAGTTCTTTCTTACGCACCCTCCTTAGATGCTGCCTGCCCTGCTGAGTTCCTCCAGCACTTTGTGTTTTGCTCAACATTCCAGCATCTGCAGTTCCATGTAACCCAGTTTTCCTTCTGTCGGGCCTGGCTTTGCTCCATGAGATAGTCACACATTCCCTCTGCCTTTTGTTTCTCCCATAATGTCTGCTGTTCTTTGCTGATGGCTTTACATCTGTCCCTTTCTGATTTCTGCTTCTTCAGCCAAGCCCTCTGACGACCTTTCTGGTTTTTTTCCCATGTGTTTCTAGTTCATGTTTATTTTTTTTCCCCGACTCTATTTCCCACTTCCGCCTTTATTCTCACAAATTCTGTTCATCTTATCAATCTCCTCTGGACCTCGTCAAGTGGATGGATACCTGTTGCTTTAGTTCAGTTTAGTTTAGAGATACAGTGGGGAAACAGGCCCTTCGGCTCACCGAGTCAGTGCCGACCAGCCATCCCCGCTCACTAACACTATCCCGCACGCATTAGGGGACAATTTATTACATTTACACCAAGCCAATTAACCTACAAACCTGTACGTCTTTGGAGTGTGGGAGGAAACCGAAGATCTCGGAGAAAACCCACGCAGGTCACGGGGAGAACGTACAAACTCCATACAGACAGCACCCGCAGTCAGGATCGAACCCGGGTCTCCGGTGCTATAAGGCAGCAGCTCTGCTACTGCGCCACTGTGCAGCCCTTTCTTCTGCATATATTTTGAACCGGCTTCAGAGGTTTGAAGGCTAAGGCATATTTTTGCCCTTCAAAGTAAAATTTAAAATGTGAAATGCTCCTCACTGTCTTGAATATGCTCTCATTTGTCCAAAGTATCACCATTTATTGCTGAGATTCTGAACTCCTGCATGATTAGTTTAGACAATAGACAATAGGTGCAGGAGTAGGCCATTCGACCCTTCGAGCCAGCACCGCCATTCAATGTGATCACGGCTGATCATCCACATTCAGTACCCCGTTCCTGCCTTCTCACCATATCCCCTGACTCTGCTATTTTTAAGAACCCTATCTAGCTCTCTCTTGAAAGCATCCAGAGAATCGGCCTCCACTGCCTTCTGAGGCAGGGAATTCCACAGATTCACAACTCTGAGTGGAAAAGTGTTTCCTCGTCTCCGTTCTAAATGGCCTACCCTTTATTCTTAAAGTGTAGCCCCTGGTTCTGGACTCCCCCAACATCGGGAACATGTTTCCTGCCTCGAGGATGTCCAATCTCTTAATAATCTTATATGTTTCAATAAGATCCCCACTCATTCTTCTAAATTCCAAAGTATACAAGCCCAGCCGCTCCATTCTATCAATCATGTGCCCATGATTTGGAAGAAGGGTTTCGGCCCGAAACGTTGCCTATTTCCTTCGCTCCATTGATGCTGCCGCACCCGCTGTGTTTCTCCAGCACTTTTGTCTACCTGCCCATGATTAGTTTAGTTTCAAGTTACAGCGCGATACACGGCCCTTCAGCCTACCGAGTCCATGCCGACCAGCGATCACCATTACACTGGTTCTATCCTACCCACACTATCCAAGTGTGAGGCACAGATCACAGATGGTGCCTTTATTGCTCGGCACGGTGGTGCAGCGGTAGAGTTGCTGCCTTACAGCGCCAGGGACCCGGGTTTGATCCTGACCATGGATACTTATCTGTCTGTAACTTTGTAAGCGATCTTTATGTGGCATCTACTTCACTGAAGAATTTCACTGTGACTTGTCACATGTGACAGTAAAGTATTAATTCATTCATTCATAGAGTTTGTACGTTCTCCTCGTGACCGCGTGGGTTTTCTCCGGGTGCTCCGGTTTCCTCCCACACTCCAAAGACGTACAGGTTTGTAGGTTAATTGGCTTCGGTATAATTGTAAATTGTCCCTAGTGGGTGTAGGATAGTGTTAGTGTACGGGGTGATCGTTGGTCGGCACGGACTCGGTGGGCCGAAGGGCCTGTTTCTGTGGTGTGTCTCTTTAAAAAAAAAAAAGCCCACTTCTCTTGGCAAATGTTTGTGGCACACCTAGCAAAATCATTTGCTGTGATTGCATCTGATGTTTGTCCCACTGGTGTGAACAGTCCCCTGAGGTGCCGGTTATTCAAATAGATCACTGCTGATCCAGCTCATAAAACAACACCTCCCATTTGCTGGACAGGCTCCTTCACACCCCGAATAGCTCCCAGTTGCAAAACCCACCACCCTGTAAACCATTTAAATAAAAGCATTGGCCAACCAAGGGCAATGTCATAGTGTCATAGAGTGATAGATACAGTGTGGAAACAGGCCCTTCGGCCCAACTCACCCACACCGACCAACAATGTCCCAGTACCCAAGTCCCACTTACCTGCGCTTGGTCCATATCTCTCCAAACCCGTTCTATCCATGTACCTGTCTAACGTGTAGTTAACCCACAGTGCTCAACTCAACCATTCTGACTTCTTTGCAAAATGCAGTGATATTACTTTAGACTTTGTCGAGTTGTGTCTCACAGAGGTTTATAAAATGTGTAGGATAGTATTAATGTGCGGGGATCGCTGGTCGGCACGGACTCGGCGGGCCGAAGGGCCTGTTTCCGTGCCGTTTCACTAAACTAAACTACATTAACCTTATTCAGAATGAAAAATAAATATACGCGTAATAACAAAAGAACCATTGAACCATTAATATGGCTATTAATGTATTGAATGATTTTGAATATTACAGAACATAGAACAGTACAGCACAAGAACGTCAGCCCACAATATTTGTAAATACAAAATATAAAAAATACAATAATTGGAAAACGAAATACAATAAATACAAAATATAAACTGTGCAAAACCACTTCACGCATTCTCAGTGTCTATATATTCAATGGTGTTATACTCAATAAAAGTGTTCCCACTTGTCTTTAAAGGAAGTACCTTTGCCACTCATGTGGCCCCCCCCAGGGCTGATATCACTTCCCTTGTTTGAGGGGCGTCTCCACCACACCGTGCCCCCCAATGTCCAGCAGCGGAAGGACCCTAGACTGTGGTCCTCCCCCGCAGAGCCTTGGCGTTGGCTGCATCGAGTTTCAGTGCGTCCCTCAGCACGTACTCCTGCAGTCTACAGCGGGCCAGTCGGCAACATTCCCCGACGGCCTGCAATGACGTGTGTAATGGCTGCCATTCGGGGGAGAGAGAGAGAGTGAGAGACTATCGCGGACAGGGAGAGGCAGGGAGGGAGCCCCACACCGCACTCAGCCTGCTACGGTGCATGACGCCAGGGCTGGGAGGGATATCCTGTGTCCTGGTGAGTCAAGGTCAGCGTTGGAGGTGCCAAAGAGGAAATAGACGGGGGTGTGAATCCTTGTATTGTGGAACCACGCAGAGAGAAATGTCATGACCTCACCGGATATGTGACTAGTGCTCTCTCCTCTCTCTCATGGTACCTGCCCACTCACACGTCCCCACCCGCACATACACACAAGCTGTTGGCCACACGAATTGGAGCCTCACCAGTTTTATAGTTTAGTTTATTGTCACGTGTACCGAGGTACGGTGAAAAGCTTTTGTTGTGAGCTAACCAGTCAGCGGAAAGACAATCCATGATTACAATCGAGCCATTTACAGTGTATAGATACATGATAAGGGACTAACGTTTAGTGCAAGGTAAAGCCAGCAAAGTCCGATCAAAGATAGTCCGAGGGTCACAAATGAGGTAGATAGTTCAGGTCCGCTTTCTGGTTGTGGTAGGATGGTTCAGTTGCCTGATAACAGCTGGGAAGAAACTGTCCCTGAATCTGGCGGTGTGCGTTTTCACACTTCTGTACCTCTTGCCTGTTGGTAGAGGGTAGAAGAGGGAGTGGCCGGGGTGCGACTGGTCCTTGATTTATGCTGCTGGCCTTGCCGAGGCAGCGTGAGGTATAAATGGAGTCAGTGGAAGGGAGGTTGGTTTGTGTGACGGTCTGGGCAGCGTCCACAAGTCGCGACACACTCGGGCATTACTCGAAGACGTGCGGAGACTGATACGTGTAGCTGAGGTCAATAATTAAGGGACCAAATATCGCTGGGAATTCCGGAGTTGTTCACCTGGGATCGATGGAGAATGCTTTGCTGGAGCAGCTCAGACCATGTTTCAAAGTGCATAATGCAGTCCCTTCAATCTGAGTGTCAGAGGGGAGTTGCTTGGGGGGTGATGGTATTTCAGTTTGTGCTAGCATAGTGGAGAGATTAAGAAGGGCAAGATCAGCACTCCACACACAATCCCTGCTCTCATACACCATGCTGCCAGTGGTCCTCTGTGCTCCCAATACCCCCTACACACCGGTGCATTGTCAGGGAGGCACTAAGAAAGAAAACAGGCCCTTCTGCCCAACTTGCCCATGCTGACCAAGATGCCCCACCTACACTAGTCCCACCTTCCCGAATTTGGCCCATATCCCTCTAAATCTTTTCTATCCATGTATCTGTCCGAATGTCTTTTAAATGTTGTTACGGTACCTGCCCAAATGTTTTTTGCCTGTCGTTCTTGCGCGCAGACCAATTTCATAAATTTGTTTAACTATGCCCAGGGCAGGCTAACCCTGGAATAAAAATGAACTGCAGATGCTAGTTTGTACCAAAGATAGACACGAAAATGCTGGAGTAACTCAGCGGGTCAGGCATCATCTGTGGAGGAAACGGATAGGTGACGTTTTGGAGTCTGAAGAAGGGTCTCGACCTGAAACGTCACCTATCCATGTTCTCCAGAGATGCTGCCCAGCGCTTTAGACTTTAGAGAGGCAGAGTGGCAAAACAGGCCCCTCGGCCCATCGGGTCCGTGCCAACCAGCGGTCACCCTGAACACTAGCATTATCCAACACACTAGGGACAATTTACAATTTTTACCGAAGCCATTTAACCTGCAAACCTGTACGTCATTAGAGTGTGAGAGGAAACCAGAGCACCCGGAGAAAACCCACATGGTCACGGGGAGAACGTGCAAACTCCATACAGACAGCACCCGTAGTCAGGATCGAACCCGGGTACCTAGCACTGTATGGCAACAACTCAATCTCTGCGCCACTATGCCACCCTAACCTACTGAGTTACTCCAGTACTTTGTGACTATCTTCAATCTAACCCTGGTTAAATAGGTTTCATGAATGGTCTGTCTTGAAAGAAAGGACCCAGTTCGGTTTATTGTCACGTGTATCGAGGTACGGTGAAAAGCTTTTGTTGTGTGCTAACCCAGTCTCTGGGCAGTTATGTGATCCGATGTGCATGTCCTATTTCACGCAGAGAGTTGTGAGTGTGTGGAGTTCTCTGCCTCAGAGGGCAGTGGAGGTTGGTTCTCTGGATGCTTTCAAGAGAGAGTTTAGGGCCGGTCCCACCAGCATGGGCCTGCATGCAGCAAGCACGACCAAACCAGAAGCGGGGCCCGCGCGGAGGTCGAGTGAGTGACATGAAGTTGGAGCGAAGTCCGCAGGAAGTCCGCACGTGACGCAAGGCGTCGAGGCGGCTGCGGGCCGACAGGCCGTTGCCGCGCGGAATTTTTGAACACGGTCAGTTTTCGGAGCCCCGAGCGATGTCGGGACCAGCTCCGCACAACTCCATACGGCTCCGGCGATCGAAGTGGGACCGGCCCCGCGAGGCCGTACGGCTCAAGCGACCACGTTAGGTCGCGCTTGCCGCATGGAGTCGCATGCTCGTGGGACAGGCCCTTTAGATAGAGCTCTTAGGGATAGCGGAGTCAAGGGATATGGGGAGAAGGCAGGAACGGGGTACTGATTGTGGATGATCAGCCACGATCACAGTGAATGGCGGTGCTGGCTCGAAGGGCCGAACGGCCTACTCCTGCGTCTATTGTCTATTGTCTAATGAAACAAAAGGCAGCAGAAGCATGAATGTAAAACTAATCTTTAATGGAACGTTGTTTTTTATTTTTAACCAGGTTTAATATGCCTCATGACGACAGTAATAAATGTAAAGAGGATGGAGGCAAAAACCAGCAACATGTGATGGCTCCGACACTGAACTATTATACCAACCCCTGGATGTGGTCCAAATGTAGCAGAAGATACGTCACTAACTTCTTAGAGTACGTTAGTATTTTATCACGTCTTCAATTGAACTGTGTATGGTTTGTCATTGGGACCTAGGCCAGCACGGTGGCGCAACGGTAGTGTTGCTGCCTCACAGCGCCAGAGACCCAGGTTCGATCCTGACTACGGGTGCTGTCTGTACTGAGTTTGCACGTTCTCCCTGTGACCGCGTGGGTTTTCTCCGGGTGCTCCGGTTTCCTCCCACATTCCAAAGACGTACAGGTTTGTAGGTTATTTGGCTTAGGTAAAATTGTAAATCGTCCCTAATGTTTAGGATAGTGTTCGTGTGCGGGGGAATCGCTGGTCAGCGCGGACTCGGTGGGCCGAAGGGCCTGTTTCCACGCTGCATCTCTAAAGGAAAGTAAAGTCGTGAATGTGAATTTCATCCTATCAATGTATTTCAGATTGTGGTAACAAGTATTCTGAAACTTGAAACGTAGAAACAAGGAACTGCAAATGATGGTTTATGAAAGAAGGTACAAAGTGCTGGAGTAACGCAGCGGGTCAGGCAAAATCTCAGGTGAGCATGGAAAGGCGATGTTTCAGGTTAGGACTTTTCTTCTGTCTCTCTGAAGAAGGGTCCCCACCCGAAACGTCACCCATCCGTGTTCTCCAGAGATGCTGCCTGACCTGCTGAGTTACTCCAGCACTTTGTCTTTCCTTGATAAAGCAACATCTGCAGTTCCCTGTTTCTACCGGTAGTTTTCATATGTACATTTAACTAAAATTAAGTAAAGCATGATCTGATTTGCCTAAATTTTGTTTCCATTTAATGGGCGGGCGACTACCATCAAATCTATCTAGCCCATCAAGTTGGTTCTGTAAAGATTTTCAGAAGAATGCTTGGTAGACAAAAATGCTGGAGAAATCCAGCGGGTGAGGCAGCATCTATGGGGCGAAGGAAATAGGCGACGTTTCGGGCCGAGACCCTTCTTCAGACTGATGTGGGGGGAAGAAGAAAGGAAGAGGGCGGTGTCAGTGGGCTCTGGGGAGAGCTGGGAAGGGGAGGGGAAAGAGGGAGAAAGCAGGGACTACCTGAAATTGGAGAAGTCAATGTTCATACCGCTGGGGTGTGAACTACCCAAGCGTGTTTGATTTCTCGTCTATTTTTCTTACCCTTCGTCTCCTTTTAGCACAGGATATGCTGAATGTTTACTTGATGAACCTGTAACCAGAACGTATACACTCCCTCATCAGCTTCCTGGACAGATTTACAACGTGGACAAACAATGTGAATTGATTTTTGGCTCTGGGTCTCAGGTGTGCCCTTACATGGTAAGTCATGCGAGGATAATGGGCGGTTGAGATAAGAGTTGCTCTTGGACGTCGCGGGCGGTCATGGTGGCGCAGCGGTGGAGTTGCTGCCTTACAGCGCCAGAGTCCCGGGTTCGATCCTGACTGCGGGTGCTGTCTGTACAGAGTTTGCACCTTCTCCCCGTGACCAGCGCGGGTTTTCTCCGGGTGCTCCGGTGTCCTCCTACACTCCAAAGACGTACAGGTTTGTAGACTAATTGGATTGGTATAAATGCAACAAAAAAAATGTCCCTAGTGTGTGTAGGATGGTGTTAATATGCGGGGTTCATTTGGTCATCAGGTCATAGGAGCAGAATTAGGACATTCGGCCCATCAAGTCTACTCTGCCATTCAATCATGGCTGATCTACCTCTCCCTCCTAACCTCATTCTCCTGCCCTCTCCCCATAACCCCTGACACCCATACTAATCAGGAATCTCTCTATCTCTGCCTTAAAATGATCCATTGGCCTCCACAGCCTTCTGTGGCAAAGAATTCCACAGATTCACCACCCTCTGACTAAAGAAATCCCTCCTAAAAGATTGTCCTTTAATTCTGACGCTATGACCTCTAGTCCGAGACTCTCCCATTAGTGGAAACATCCTCTCCACATCCACTCTATCCAAGCCTTTCATATTCAGTACGTTTCCTCATCCTGTAAACTCCAGTGAGTACAGGCTCAGTGCTGGAAAATGCTAGTCTGTAGGAAGGAACTGTAGATGCTGGTTTATGCCGAAGATAGACACAAAGTGCTGGAGTAACTCAGCGGGACAGGCAGCATCTCTGGAGAGAAGGAATGGGTGACGAATGGGAGTCTGAAGAAGGGTCTCAACCCGAAACGTCACCCATTCCTTCTCTCCAGATATGCTGCCTGTCCCGCTGGGTTACTCCAGCATTTTATGTCTATCTTCTACACTGATCAATGCTCTATATCACAGAGAAAATAGTGTCTATCAGGAGTGTTATCGTGAACAGGCATCCATTTAATTGACTCTCTGATTGTCTTGGTTTTGTTCACCTTTAAGGATCGGGTGGTCAAAAAGGCTTTTGGCACAGTGGCCTTCACCAGTCAGTGTATTGAGCATGGAAGTTGGGACTAACAGTATCTACAGTGTAGATCAAACATTATTGCTGATTTGATCCGTGCCTGTTTTTTGCTGCTTACCTGATCCACATTCCATGTCAGGTTTCCACACTACCACCATGGTGGAATGCGGGCAGATATGTTGATTAGTTCAACTTACGAACTCCGAGCCTACAGTACTCATTTTGATGGTCTCTGTATGTATTCTAATTAAAGTGTGACTCTGTGTCAATAGTACATTGCACTTGGTGTCAGAAGTGGGATCAGGACTTTGTTTCTGCGCCTGCAAAAGGACTGCCAATGGGGCTGGTGCCGATGATGAAGACCCCTGTAAAGCCTGTCAACAAATCCCCTGCAAAACCTGTGCTGGTTGAGTCGTCGCCTGCTAAGAAACTCCCGATGGAGGCTGTGCCGGTGGCAACATCTCCTGTGAGGGGTACGGCTGAAGAACCGTACAGATGCAGGACGGGTCAGCAACCCTGTGGCTAAACACAGGGACTATGTATGGATGCAGATCTTGGACTCTAACAAACTATAACTGGCATCACTTATATTATTTGCAATATATCCTCCATTGCTTGACTGTAGATGATAGTTATTTAGAGTCCAAGATCTGCATCTAGACATAATCTAGCTACAGGCTTGCTAACCTGTCCTGCATACAATGCCCTCCATAATGTTTGGGACAAAGACCCATCATTTATTTATTTGCCTCTGTACTCCACAATTTGAGATTTGTAATAGAAAAATATCACATGTGGTTAAAGTGCACATTGTCAGATTTTATTAAATGCCATTTTTATACATTTTGGTTTCACCATGTAGAAATTACAGCTGTGTTTATACATAGTCCCCCCATTTCAGGGCACCATAATGTTTGGGACACATGACTTCACAGGTGTTTGTAATTGCTCAGGTGTGTTTTAATTGCCTCCTTAATGCAGGTATAAGAGAGCTCTCAGCACCTAGTATTTCCTCCAGTCTTTCCATCACCTTTGCTGTTTATCAACATGAGGACCAAAGTTGTGCCAATGAAAGTCAAAGAAGCCATTATGAGACTGAGAAACGAGAATAAAACTTAGAGACATCAGCCAAACCTTAGGCTTTCCAAAATCAGCTGTTTGGAACATCATTAAGAAGAAAGAGAGCACTGGTGAGCTTACTAATCACAAAGGGACTGGCAGGCCAAGGAAGACCTCCACAGCTGATGACAGGAGGATTCTCTCTATAAATAAAGAAAAATCCCCAAACACCTGTCCGACAGATCAGAAACACTCTTCAGGAGTCAGGTGTGGATTTGTCAATGACCACTGTCCGTAAAAGACTTCATGAACGGAAATACAGAGGCTACACTGCAAGATGCAAACCACTGGTCAGCCGCAAAAATAGGATGGCCAGGTTACAGTTTGCCAAGAAGTACTTAAAGAGCAACCACAGTTCTGGAAAAAGGTCTTGTGGATGAGACGAAGATTAACTTATATCAGAGTGATGGTAAGAGCAAAGCATGGAGGAGAGAAGAAACTGCGCAAGATCCAAAGTATACCACCTCATCTGTGAAACACGGTGGTGGGGGTGTTATGGCCTGGGCATGTATGGCTGCTGAAGGTACTGGCTCACTTGATGATACAACTGCTGATGGTAGTAGCATAATGAATTCTGAAGTGTAGAGACACATCCTATCTGCTCAAGTTCAAACAAATGCCTCAAGATTCATTGGCCGGCAGTTCATTCCACAGCAAGACAATGATCCCAAACATACTACTAAAGCAACAAAGGAGTTTTACAAATTTAAAAAATGGTCAATTATTGAGTGACCAAGTCAATCGCCCGATCTGAACCAATTGTGCCTTTTATATGCTGAAGAGAAATCCGAAGGGGACTAGCCCCCAAAACAAGCATAAGCTAAAGATGGCTGCAATACAGGCCTGGTAGGGTATCACCAGAGAAGACACCCAGCAACTGGTGATGTCCATGAATCGCAGACTTCAAGCAGTCATTACATGCAAAGAATATGCAACAAAATACTAAACATGACTACTTTCATTTACATGACATTGCTGTGTCCCAAACATTATGGTGCCCTGAAATGGGGGGACTATGTATAAACGCTGCTGTAATTTCTACATGGTGAAACCAAAATGTGTAAAAATGTCCTTTATTAAAATCTGACAGTGCATATTAACCACACGTCTTTGTCCCAAACATTATGGAGGACACTGTACCTGTCTATCCTGCAGAAATAGAGAGTGAGTAAGCAGATTTTACAGAGATTTTTTCTTTGTGCTTTGTAGACACAATGCCGACGTCTTTGGTGCACAAGTACTGAAGGAGTCCAGAGAGGCTGTCGGACGCAGCATATGCCCTGGGCGGACGGCACAGAGTGTGAGCCTGGAAAGGTGAGTGCCCCGATATTTTTAGAAAATATATCTTCAACATTTTTTTTTAAATCGGAAATTAGTTTAATGTAAAGCTAGATTGATGTGTGCAGTTTAAGAATGATTGTTTTACGACTCGTGTGCAACCAGATAGTATGTGTTGGAAGGAACTGCAGATGCTGGTTCACACTGAAGATGGACACAAAATGCTGGAGTAACTCGGCGGGTCAGGCAGCATCTCTGGAAAGAAGGAATGGGTGACGTTTCAGGTTGAGACCCTTCTTTAGACCTAGTTCAGTTCAGTTTTATTGTCACGTGTACCGAGGTACAGTGAAAAGCTTTTTTTGCGTGCTAACCAGTCAGCGGAACGACAATACATGATTACAATCGAGCCATTTACAGTGTATAGATGGATTTAAAAGTGTGGAGCGATTGTGATATGTGATCGTAGATCTACTTCTGTAGCTAGCACGCAGATAGTCGCTTGGGTTGGGCATCCAGAGATGCTGCTTGACCCGCTGTGAGTTACTCCAACGTTTTGTGTCTATCTTCGATATTATGTTAATTGCTTCATAGGTTTCCATCCTTAAAGCGGGTCTTCAGTTATATGCAACTAAGCTAATGGCGCAAAGAGCGGGAGAAGAGCTTAAGCAAGATAAAGATGTGACAGTGATCAGCATCTGCCGGCATTTGGTATATCTCACAAGATCAGGGCTGGTTGCTGTCTTTCGAATGTGTGTACCTCCTCCAGCAACTAATAGAAGCATAAAGAGGAAACAGACTTAAAGCGCTTCTAATGACATGTTTGAGATGAACTTTCCCATTCATTATCTTGCCTGGTATATAATTACCACTTCCAAAGTTAAACTTCCTGTTTAACTTCATTTTAGGTTCGCTTTGTGCTAAATTCTTCTGAAGCTTTTTAAGTACTTGGGGCTTTTTATTTTTGTTGAAGAAAAAAAAGAAATAAGAGTTTTGCTTATATAAGACTTGGTATATTGTGGAAATTCTGTTTTTAGTTCTTAGTTCGTGACCTTCACGGAGCTGTAGATAACGTTATTGTATTAGTACAACGCACGTTTAACGTTTTCAACTTAGCCCGTGTAACTACCCATGTCTTGCAGTCTGCATATGGTGCTCTCGTTTCTCCGCTTTCACTTCCTTTCCTCCCATTGTTAAAATCAATTACGTTTGCTCACTGCCACAAGGGAGAGAGAGCTCTGGGGAGATGCAGGAGAATAGGAACATCCTGACCAGCCAAATCAAAAGGATTTTTGCTTTCACTAATATTGACTTCCAGTAACCCTTGCTTTCCCGCTCTCCCCAGCCGAGTTCTCCGACTAGATTCCCAGTCTTCCTGAATTGATTAAATTTTATGAATTGTATGCCTCATGGTCAGCTAGCCTTGATCCATTCTACAATTCTGAAGAAGGGTTTCGGCCGGAAACGTTGCCTATTTCCTTTGCTCCATAGATGCTGCTGCACACGCTGAGTTTCTCCAGCTTGTTTGTGTACCTTCGATTTTTCAGCATCTGCAGTTCCTTCTTAAACAATAATCCATTCTACAATTCTCAGTCTGAAGGAGGATCTCGACCCGAAACATCACCCATTCATTCTCTCCGGAGATGCTGCCTGTCCCACTGAGTTACTCCAGCTTTTTGTGTCTAAATTAAAAGGATCCTCAGATGGACTGTCAACTTCAAATGGACATTGTCTTTTTTCCCCTTGGAACTGTTCCAGGGAGAATAATTCGTGGACATGGGTTTCTAAGTTGCAAAGCAAGGCTCAGAGAACTGTGTGGGTGTGTGTGTGTGTGTGTGTTCGTGAAGGATTGAGGAGGATAATAATCCAGTAACTATTAATCCTGGTGAATATGGATTGAAGCAGAATAGTTCATCGAAGAGGAAAGCACGAAGGTCGGCATGGTGGCGCAGTGGTAGAGTTGCTGTCTCAAAACGCCAGAGACCTGGGTTCAATCCTGACTATAGGTGCTGACTCTATGGAGTTTGTATGTTCTCCCAGTGATTGTGTGGGTTTTCTCCGGGTGCTCTGGTTTCCTCCCGCATCTCGAGGATGTGCGGATTTGTAGGTTAATTGGCCACTGTAAATTGCCCCCCTAGTGTGTAGGAGGTAGAACAAGTGGTTGGCTTAGACTCGATGGGCTGAAGGGCGTGTCTCCACGCTGCATTTTAAACTAAACTAAAACGTAAATGAACCTCAAGGAAGACCAGACTTAGCAGAAAACAAAAGTCTTGGAGTAACTCAGTGTGTCTTGCAGCATCTCCGGAGGGCATGGACAGGTGAGATTTTTCAGGTCGGGACCTTTCTTCAGACTGGAAAAGATGCGGGAGAAGAAGAATTCCGACCCAAAATACCCTCCAGACCTTGACCATGCCCTCCAGAGCTGTTGCCTGAACCGCTGAGTTCCTCCAGCAATTTGTGTTCCACTTAAATGTGGACTTTGTGTCTCCTCTCAACCCAAGAGATTCCTACCCTCCACACAAGCCTGTAGGAATGCACATATTCAATCTATGGATGAATTATCACTCAATACACATCTCATGCATTGGATAGAATGTTGAGCAGTGACAAAGTCTCCATCATACTACAGATCCTGTTTTGTAAGATCAATGAAATTCCCCTAACATATTAATAAGCAACATAGGGGAAATATAAGTATCTATCTATAAAAAAACTAAGGAGATGGTGGTTGACTTCAGGAGGGCGGGAAAACAACACCATACACCTCTGCACATCGATGGAGCTGATGTGGAAAGGGTCAGCAGCGTGAAGTTCCTAGGACTCCACCTGTCAGATGACCTGACATCCACGACCAACACCACAGCACTGGTCAAGAGAGCCCAGCAGCGACTACACCCTCTCCGAAGACTACGGAAAGCAGGTCTCCCCACTACACACCTACGAACTTTTTATAGGGGGACAATCGAGAGCACATTAACCTACGGCATCACTTCCTGGTTCGGGAGCTGCAAGGCGTACGAACGGCACCAACTAGACAGGATTGTGAAGACCGCCAGCAGGATTATTGGTGCTCCACTCCCTTTCCTGCTGGACATATACAGGAAGAGATGTATCAGCAGAGCCATCTCCATCATCAAAGACCCCTACCACCCATCGCATCACATATTCTCCATCCTGCCATCTGGGAAGAGGTACAGGAGCATTAGCTGCAAAACCAGCAGGATGCTCCTCAGCTTCTTCCCGCAGGCTATAAGACTGATAAACGGACTTTGCCCCCTGCCAAAGTATCGCGCACCAACCACCAACCTGGACACACTGCAGCAGAGCCACTGTCGTGCCGCTGCCGATCGGAACGCCTGTTGATGTTTAGTAGAGAGTAGAGTGTTTAATTTGTTCATGATATATGTATTTTTATTTCTATTTATTTTTTACTGCACACTGAATGGACACAGGTTGAGCAACGTTTTTTTGTTTCCTCTGGGTATGTGAGTACTCAGGAAAATGACAATAAAGATATACTATACTATACTATATTCTGAAATTTCATCTCCATAGCTCAGGAAGAAATGTAGTAGATCCCCACCTTAGAACACTAGATTGCTATGTCATTGTGCATGACGGCCATTTAGTTTAGTTTGAGTTTAGAGATCCAGTGCGGACACAGGCCCTTCGACCCACGCAGTCCGCACCGACCAGCGATCCACGCACATTAACACAACCCTGCACATACTAGGGAGAATTTTACATTTTTACACCAAGCCAATTAACCTACAAACTTTGGAGTGTGGGAGGAAACCGGAGCAGCCGGAGGAAACCCACGCAGGTCACGGGGAGAACGTACAAACTCCGTACAGACAGCACCCGTAGGCGGGATCGAACCCGGGTCTCTGGCGCTGTAAGGCAGCAACTCTTCAGTTACGCCACTGTGCCGCCCACATTTCTTTGTAGACAATGCAAAGAGAATTATTTCGGGAGGCAACTGGTTTTGTCTTGTTTCATGCATGTTTTTATTTATAAAATTACAAGGAACTGCCAATGCTGGTTTGGAAAAAAAGAAGCACAAAGTGCCGGAGTAACTCAGCAGGTCAGGCAGCATCTCTGGAGGATAGGTGGCAGATAGTAGGTCGACACAGGAGAGGGAATTTATCCCACGCAGGTCACGGGGAGAACATACAAACTTCGTGTACACATTTTTAGCAATTTGATTTCCAAATTACCTTTAAACCTGAGCTGTTAAAGACAAAATTAACTGGCTTTGGTATAAATGAAACCTAAATATAACTTGGAACAACTCATTCTGTTGGGTGGCACAGTGGCGCAGCGGTAGAGTAGTTGCCTTCCCAGCGCCAGAGACCCGGGTTCCATCCTGACTACGGGCGCTTGTCTGTACGGAGTTTGTCCGTTCTCCCTGTGACCGCGTGGGTTTTCTCCGAGATCTCCGGCTTCCTCCCACACTCCAAAGACGTACCGGTTCGTAGTTTAATTAGCTTCGGTAAAGATTGTAAATAGTACCGAGCGTGTGTAGGATAGTGTGAGTGTGCGGCGATCGCTGGTCGGCGCGGACACGGTGGGCCGACGGGCCTATTTCCACACTGTGTGTCTCCAAACTAAACGATACTAAACTTTGAGGCAACCAAAATGTTGTAAGGAACTACATCCCAGGGGATCACATGACCATGCCCACTGGTATGCGAGATTTACTGCTGAGTTTTACAAATCCTTGTACACTAATTATGTGCAGTTCACTGCTTCCGAGCCAGATTCCCACATCTAAACCATAAGAATGTTTGGCATTAACAATATAGTTCTCTGAGCCTGTAAAACATAAATAATAACAATAGAAAATTAAAATCAGTGCTATTAGGACAAGTGAGCATTACAAGTGACCAGCATACCGGTTGTTTAAGAATTGACTGGTTAAATTCAGGTCATTCATGAAGGGAACACCTTGGTATTGTTCACACTTAATTAAATTCCAAGGAGAGGCAGTGATGCTCTCAATCTGAAGATAGACACAGAGACACAGAGTGCTGGAGTAACTCAGCGGGTCAGGCAGCATCTCCGGAGAAAGGGGAAAGGTGACGTTTCGGGTCGAGACCCTTCTTCAGATTTCTCAGTCTGAAATGGTTTAAGTAAAAAGTGGGGTGATCATTTGTAGAAGTGTGATCTGCTCGAATATGGTGGATCTGTGGAATTCATTGCCACAGATGGTTGTGGAGGCCAAGTCAATGGATATTTTTACGGTGGAGGTAGATAGATTCTTGATCAATATGGCTGTCGGGGGCTATGGAGTGAAGGCAGGAGAATGGGGTTAGGAGGGAGGGATAGATCAGCCATGATGGAATAGCAGGGTAGACTTGATGGGCCGAATGGCCTAATTCTGCTCCTGTCACATTAACTTATGAACTCTTAGAATGGGAGAAGAACATATATTAAAAAAAAATTTCCTGCACTTTAGATGATGTTAAGGCCTTGTCCCAACTCAGTCATTCCTCCTTCTCCCTGGTCATGTCAACCAAAAGGTACAGAAGTTTAAAAGCGTGCACCAACAGCCTCGGGAACAGCTTCTTCCCCCCTGTTATCTGGCTTCCGTTTGGTCCTCCCATATGTTGGGTACTGTCCGATTCACCTCTACCGCATTGCAGACATTGTCAATGGAACTGCTGGTCGGTGTGGGCTCCCGATATGTGGAGAAGGCAGGAGAATGGCGTTGAGAGAGAAAGATAGGTCAGCCAAGATTGAATGGCGGAGTAGACTCGATGCACTGAATGGCCTAATTCTGCTCCTAGATGTTAATGACTTGTGACTCGGTGGGCTGAAGGACCTGTTTCCATGCTGTATCTTTCAATCAATCAATGGTTACATTCACGGTCATGTGGACCACCACAGATTTTACACATTCAATGCGCCCTACAGTCCAATATTGTTGGCCGAACTTCACTTTCCCACAAGCACAACTTGTTCCATCATTGCATCGGCACCTCGTATAATGGCCTTCCCAACAACGTGATGGGTAGTGGTAACTCACCAATTCCACAACATTTATCATAGGGCGACATTGTGGCACAACGGTAGAGTTGCTGCCTTACCGCACCAGAGACCCAGGTTCGATCCTAACCACAGATGCTGTCTATACGGAGGTTTTGCATTCTCCCTGTGACCACGTGGGTTTTCTCCGGGTGCTCTGGTTTCCTCCCACACTTCAAAGACGTACAGGTCGGTAGGTTAATTGGCTTGGCTAAGTTGTAAAATAGTGTAGGATTTGTGTGTGTCGGATGGTGTTAGTGTGCGGGGATCGCTAGTCATCGCTGACTCGGTGGGCCGTAGGGCCTGTTTACATGCTGCATCTCTCAAAATCTCAAGTCAAGTAACACTTTTGAATCTGCTTTCTGATCATGCGTCTGAGGAAGAAAGAAGAAATTTTGTTCAGTCCGCAAGGTCTGAATGACAATAAAGGCTACTTTGACTTTGACTTTGATATGAATAAAGTTTTTTAACATTTGCTCTAATATTTTTAATTTCTCAAAACATTGTAGGACGTTTTTAGATGTCATGCTAGTGGCCACCAGCATTCAGCTCAGTCTTCAGCCTCATTTACTAAACCTCAACCTGGTTTACTAAAACTGGTTTACAGTCTGAAGAAGGGCCTCGACCCGAAACGTCACCCATTCCTTCTCTCCAGCGATGCTGCCTGTCCCGTAGAGTTACTCCAGCTTTTTGTGTCTACCCTGGTTTACTAAACCTGGTGGGGGCTCATAATTCTATAAATCTTTGTGATTCTTCTGAATATTAATTAGGACTGAAACAAGTCCTTATATAATAATAATAATAATAATACATTTTATTTTTGGGCGCCTTTCAAAAATCTCAAGGACACGTTACAGAGATTAACAAGAATAATAAAACATATAATCGGAATAAAATAAACAATAAAGATATCACCAAAACACAAATTAAAAACAGAATTCAATCCAAAGACAAAAAATCAAAAACACAATGTGAAGAGAGAGCAGCGGCAGCTAAAGCGCGCCAGCGTCCACTCTCCCTTCCGACAGCCATCTTGGACACAGACCAACATGTTCACCTACACACAAAAAAATCATCCCCCCACAATGGTTACCACTGTGGGGGAAGGCACAATGTCCAGTCCCCATCCCCAGTTCACCCAAAGTCAGGCCTATTGAGGCCACCGCTACTGCCTCTACGGAGGCCCGATGTTCCTGGCCGTTCTCACCGGGTGGTGTTGCCCCGGCGTCGGGAGAGTCCTCTCAGCGGCTGGGCCACCTGTTGTTAATTATTTATAATATTACTATACTTGGACGTGCATTATTATCTAAAGTCCTTGATTTTTGCATTGATTTTTCTCAAAAAAGAAATCCCTGTTTGTTTAGTTTAGTTTAATTTTGTTTAAATTCCTTTATTATTGTCATTTGTACCGGGTCTATTGGCTCTTAAAGAGGGGGATATGAGGAGAAGGCAGGAACGGAGTACTGATTGTGGATGATCAGCCATGATCACATTGAATGGCGGTGCTGGCTTGAAGGGCCGAATGGCCTACTCCTGCACCTATTGTCTATTGTCTATTGAGATCCAGTGAAAAGGTTTGCTTATAGGTTCTAGGAGCAGAATTGGGCCATTCAGCCCATCAAATCTACTCCACTATTCAATCGTGTATTTCCCTCTCGACCCCATTCTCCTGCCTTCTTCCCGTAATCCCTGACACTGTTTACGAATCTTTTTTTGCGTGCTATCCGGTCAAAGGGTTGTCTTTCCGCTGACTGGTCAGCACGCAACAAGAGCTTTTCATTGTACCCCCGGTACACGTGACAATATACGGATCTCAAGAAAGGATTATACCTGAATCCCATCAAGCTGTTCACAGATGAAGAAAAAAGTGTACAACATTTAGTGCAAAGATATAACATTGCAGTCTGATTAAAGATAGCTCAAAGGTCGACAAAAATGCTGGAGAAACTCAGCGGGTGAGGCAGCGTCTATGGAGCGAAGGAATAGGTGACGTTTCGGGTCGAGCCGACCCGAAACGTCACCCATTCCTTCGCTCCATAGACGCTGCCTCACCCGCTGAGTTTCTCCAGCATTTTTATCCACCTTCGATTTTTCCAGCATCTGCAGTTCTTTCTTAAAGAGAGTTCAAAGTTCTCCAATGAGCTCGGTGGGAGATCAGGGCCGCGCGCTAGTTTGCAAACTTGTAAGCATGACACGGTGGGGAATGGGTGGATTCACTCCTGGCATCCCACACCAGCGTTGTACGCTCCCAGGACAAATATTAGCAGATCTGGTCGGAGCTCAAAAAAACATTTTGTACGATATTTTAATAGTTTGTCAGAACTCCCACGAGAGAAGAGCGCCCTCTGGTGGACTGATATGATATTTTAATCTCCACTTAGGCCAAATTTTGTGGAATCTGTCGTCGAGTCTTTCAGTTCAGCGATTCCGCGCCCCTTCGGCTCACCGAGTCCGCACCGACCAACGATCCCCTTACCCAATTTACTATCCCACGCACGTTAGGAACAATTTACAATTCCAACCAAAAAGACGGAGAGCGTGCTGGAGTAACTCAGTGGGGGCCTTTTAGACTTTAGAGGTACAGCTCGGAAACAGGCCTTTCGGCCCATCCAGTTCGTGCCGGCCAGCGATCACCGTACAGTAGCACTATCCTACACACACCAGGGACAATTTACAATTTACCAAAGCCAATTAACCTACAAACGCGTACGTCTTTGGAGTGTGGGAGGACACCGTAGCACCCGGGGAAAACCTACGCGGGTCACAGGGAGAACATGCAAACTCCGTACAGACAGCACCCGTAGTCAGGATCGAACCCGGGTATCTTTGTCGATGTCGTACCGATCCATTACGGGCTTGAGCCCGAGAGCAACTATTTCACGACTTCACTGAACTGGCGCAAGTATAAAAAGAAAGTATAACGTGATTGGGTAAAAGCCGCCAGGACTATCCAACAGCATCTAGATGGGTGAGATGGGTGAGATTCCCGATACTTTGCACAGGTAGACACTCCCGACTCACCTGGAGCCATTTAATCTCCTGACAGACAGATCAGGTGAACAATCAGATAAAAACAGACCAATTAGCAGTGGGTGGAGAATTTAGTAAATTCCTCTCATTCCTTTTCGAGACAAAAAACATGGGGGATTCTTGCGTCCACTCAAGCTCAAATCAAACAGCAACGCTGAAAGGCCATTGTGCCAGCACAAGGCATCAGGAGTCTCCATTTCCTCAAATTCCAAACGCACAGGCACTCTGCAAGAATTATTCATGCAATTTGCTGAACAGCGATCGAAGAATAGCCTCCTAATCGCTCGTAGTGTGAACAGACTTCTCATCGTTTTCTCTTTGATTTGATTCTGAGATTATACATTTATCTCTTCAGATGTGTTACATTTTGGGGATTTTTTTCCAGAATTACCGTATCATCCAGATATGATTCTGATCAGTTTCAGTTTATTGTCACGTGTACCGAGGTACAGCGAGAAGCTTTTGTTGCGTGCTAACTAGTCAGCGGAAAGACAACACATGATTACAATCGAACCATTCGCAGTGGACAGATACATGATAAGGGAATAACCTTTTGTGCAAGGTAAAGTCAGTAAAGTCCGATCAAGTCAGTAGGGTCACCAGTGATGTTGATAATGGTTCAGCATTGCTCTCTGGTTGTGGTAGGATGATTCCGTTGCCTGATAACAGCTGGGAATAAACTGTCCCTGGATTTGGTTGTGGAAGGAGCAGATTTTGCTGGTTTATTAATGTGTTTAACTCTGAGAGTGCATGGCTAGGGGTTTGTTTTATGAGCATTCAGATGGATTTGAAAAGCATCTTTAACAACTCTTTCAAAGCTGAAGAAGACAATTGACAAGAAATCATGAACACAAAATGTTGGAGTAACTCAGCGGGACAGGCAGCATCTCTGGAGAGAAAGGAATGGGTGAAGTTTCAGGTCGAGACCCTTCTTTAGACCAAAGATCCTATAGCAAGCAACATAGATCACTCGGCGAAAAAGACGTAGTACGGTCATGGGCAGATTCATGGGTAATCTTCGGCCACATTTCGGTAACCGGCATCTGTCTCTGCACCAAAGATCCCATAGCGGAGCAAAAATAACTAGTGCAGAGACGGAAACACCCTCGTAAAAATAAAAGTTCTTTGTTAAAAATCATCTCCTCATTTTCAGAATTATAATTTATTAACACAAACTGTTCCCCCGCAACGTTGATTACACTGCAGGTCGGGTCGGGTTACTGAAATGGATGAAAAAAGGCCGCTCCGTTGCGTACTACCCGTCAGCCCATTGCATTTAGCAGGAGTGGTCTATCTTGCTTGCTATAGGATCTTTGCTTATTGCTGCTACTGCAAGTGACCAGCAAAAAGTAAATGGAAACTAAGTTGGTCTTTCTTTCATATATATCACAGTCTTTGTATCTTTGATCCCGTTGCTCTTGCTAATTTGAATCTGTTTTTTTTCCCGGTTTGTTTACCAGGCGGGTTTTTGTTCCGTAGTGATTTTTCATTTGGATGGGGTTTTTTTTAAATCTTGCTTGTTTCACAGAGATGGCGTTTCACAGTGAATCTTAGAGTGGGTAATTAGGGAAATCAAAGGGAGAATGTCACTTGAGGATTTAAATATGTCCACATTAACACAGAACAGCATCCTTTCAAAACTGTTCATTTGATCATCGGGCCTTCTGTCGGAGAAGCAGAGACAGATAACGTTTGAAACCGATGTAGGGGAGCAGTGGTTTAGGAACAGCTTCTTCCCTACAGCCATCAGGCTATTAAACACTACAACTTCATAAACTCTGAACTACAATAGACTATTATTATTATTATTGCACTGTTATTAGACAATAGACAATAGACGCAGTAGTAGGTCATTTGGCCCTTCGAACCAGCACCACCATTCAATGTGATCATGGCTGATCATCCCCAATCAGTACCCCGTTCCGGCCTTCTCCCCATATGCCCCGACTCCGCTATCTTTAAGAGCCCTACCTAGCTCTTTCTTGAAAGCATCTAGAGAACCTGCCTCCACTGCCCTCTGAGACAGAGAATTCCACAGACTCACCACTCTCTGTGAGAAAAAGTGTTTCCTCGTCTCCGTTCTAAATGGCTTGCCCCTTATTCTTAAACTGTGGCCCCTGGTTCTGGTCTCCCCCAACATCGGGAACATGTTTCCTGCCTCTAGCGTGTCCAAACCCTTAATAATCTTATTGTTTCTTCTTTTTTTTCGGAGTTTTTGTTATATTATTTATTATGTTTACACATTCTGTTGTGCTGCAGCAAGTAAGAATTTCACTGTTCTATCTGGGACATATGACAGTAAAGCACTCTTGACTCTTGTTTCCTCCTGCTATAAGTGCGTCGTCTGAAATACATAAATCCCACTGAAAATCATAAGGTCCAGGAGCAGAATTAGGCCATTCGGCCCATCAAGCCTACTCCACTATTCAATCATGGCTGATCTATCTCTCCCTCCTAACCTCATTCCCCAGCCTTCTCCCCATAAACATACACCCGTACTAATCAAGAATCTATCTATCGCTGCCTTAAGAATATCCATTGACTTGGCCTCCACAGCCTTCTGTGGCAAAGAATTCCACAGATTCACCACCCTCTGACAAAATAATTGTCTCCTCATCTCCTTCCTAAAAGTACGTCCTTTAATTCTGAGGCTATGACCTCTAGTCCTAGACTCTCCTACTAGTGGAAATCCACATCCACTCTATCCAAGCCTTTCACTATTCTGTAAGTTTCAATGTGTTTCCCCCTCATCCTTCTAAACTCCAGCGAGCACAGGCCCAGTGCCGGCAAACGCTCATCATAGGTTAGTTAACCTACTCGTTCCCGAGATCATTCTTGTAAACCTCCCCTGGGTCCTTCCGCAGATATGGTGCCCAAAATTCCTCGCAATGTTCATTTGATCATTGTGCTTTCTGTCGGGGGGTGAAAACCCACGCAGGTCACGGGGAGAACATACAAACTCCGTGCAGACAAGCACCCGCGGTCAGGATGGAATTCGTGTCTCCGGCGCTGTGAGGTGGCAACTCTACCGCTGCGCCACTGTGCCTCGCTAATATTCACGTTTTGCGTGATTTTATTTGTCATTGAAATGGAACAATGTGTGTATTGGACTTGCAGCTTTCAAACGGAGGACTAATTTCTCTCTAATTGTTGTGCCCGTAGCACTGCAAGCATGGCGTGTGCATTGCCAAGGATCCCATGGAGTTAGCTGCAGTAGACGGCTCGTGGGGACCTTGGAGTCCATTTGGTTCCTGTTCCAGAACCTGTGGAGGTGGCATCAAAAATGCAGTTCGAGAATGCAACAAGCCAGAGTGAGCACTTCTGATCATACTGTCAAACATCTATATTTCAGATCAGTCTAAAGAAGCATCTCGACCCGAAACGTCGCCCATTCCTTCTCTCCAGAGATGCTGCCTCACTCGCTGAGTTACTCCAGCATTATGTGTCTACCTTCTATATTTCCTTGATCGTCATTGCTTTTTGTATATCTTTCATAAGTGATAGGAGCAGAATTAGGCCATTCAGCCCATCAAGTCTGCACCGCCATTTAATCATGGCTGATCTATCTCTCCCTCCTAACCCCATTCTCCTGCCTTCTCCCCACAACCCCTGATACCTGTACTAATCAATAATCTATCTATCAATGCCTTACAAATAGCCACTGAATTGGCCTCCACAGCCTTCTGTGGCAATGATTTCCACAGATTCACCACCCTCCATCATTCAGTTGTTCTATGCATTTTCTGTATCTCTGGTTTCCCTTTCCTCTGACTCGCAGAAGAGTCTCAACCCGAAATGTCACCTATTCCTTTTCTCTGTAGATGCTACCTGACCCGCAGAGTTACTCCAGCTTTTGCGGCTACCCTCGGTTTAAACCAGCATCTGCCGTTCCTTCCTACACAATTAATTCCTTATCAGATTCTGAAAGACAAATGGATTGTCGATTTGGTGACGTGGGTTTCTAGGAAGGTCTCGACAAAGTGGATGCGGAGAGGATGTTTCCAGTCGTGGGATAGTCTAGGACCAGAGAGCACAGCCTCAGAATAAAAGGTCGTAACTTTAGAATGGAGAGGAGGTGGAGGAATTTCTTTAGCCAGTGATTGCTTCAGTTTATTATGGTCACGTGTAGGGAGGTAAAGCGAAAAGCCTTTTTGCTGCGGGCTTTCCAGTCAGCGGAAAGCCTGTACACGAATGATGAACCTGTAGAATTCATTGCCGCAGATGACAGTGGAGGCCAAGTCATTGGGCATTTTTTAAAGTGGCGATTGACCGATTCTTCATTAGTAAGGGGGTCAAAGGTCACGGGGAGAGGGCAGGGGAATAATTTTGTGAGAGAAATAGACAAGCCATGAGTAGACTTGATGGGCCTTAATCTACTCCTATATCTTTTGGTCTTTATTTATTGTTTATTATTTAAACATCTAAATTGAATTGAATAACTTAACACGATGATGCAAGCATTTTATATTTGTTATTTTATATTCATACATAAATTTGTGTGGAATTCATTGCCACAGAAGGCTGTGGAGGCCAAGTCAATGGATATTTTTAAGGCCGAGATGAATATATTCTTGATTAATATGGATGTCAGGGGTTATGGGGAGAAGGCAGGAGAATGGGGTTAGGAGGGAGAGATAGATCAGCCATGATTGAATGGCGGAGTAGACTTGATGGGCCGAATGGCCTAATTCTCCTCCTATCACTTATAACCTTATGTCCTGTGATTGAAGAGATTCCTCCTCATCTCCTTTCTAAAGGTACGTCCTTTTATTCTAAGGCTGTGCTCTCTGATCCTAGACTCTCCCACGAGTGGAAACATCCTCTCCACATCCACTCTATCCAGGTTTTTCACTATTTGGTAAGTTTCAATGAGGTCCCTCCTCATCCTTGTAAACTCCAGTCAGTACCGGCCCAGTGCCGTCAAACGCCCTTCATACGTTAACCCAATCGCCCCCGGGATTGTTTCTCCATTATTGCAGATGGCTGCCCATTCTGGTACTGTGAGCTGTAGAACTACATGAAACTGGAAACAGCGATGGAGGTTACGAACTCGTAGCATCTGCTCAATACCTCAACTTCAATTTTGCAGTTGATATTCTGTAAAGGGTCCGTCCCACTTGGCTATTTTTTTTTTTTCGGCGACTGCCGGCACCATTGGCTGACATATTAGGTCACCAAAATTTTTTTGCCGTGAAGACGTATTGCCGCGGTTTTTTTTTTTTTCCAAGTGTCGCAACATTTTTTTTGCCGCCGCTGGATTTTGAAATGTTCAAAATCTTTTGGCGACCCTGATTGACGCCGGCAGTCGCCGAAAAAAAAAAAATCACCAGGTGGGACTGGCCCTTAAGTGTGCACAAGGTGATCATTTCCTGTTCCTAGGCCGCGGAACGGTGGGAAGTACTGTGTCGGCCGAAGGATGAAATTCCGATCTTGCAACACGGAACATTGTCCAAAGCAAGAGAAGGACTTCAGAGGGGGGCAGTGCACACAGTTCGATGGCAAACATTTCAACATTAACGGCCTACCTCTAAATGTCCGATGGGTTCCCAAATACAGTGGAAGTGAGTATTGACTTTAGACTTTGGACTTCAGAGATACAGCACGGGAAGAGGCCCTTCGGCCCAGCCAGTCCGCACCGACCAGTGAGCACCCCGCATGCTAGCACTATCCTACGCACCAGGGAAGATTTACTATTTTTTTACCAAAGACAATGGGCGGCACGATGTCGTAGAGGTAGAGTTGCTGCCTCACAGCGCAAAAAACCCTGGTTCCATCCTGAACACGGGCACTGTCTTTACGGAGTTTGTACGTTCTCCCCGTGACCTGCGTGGGTTTTCCCCGAGATCTTTGGTTTCCTCCCACACTCCAAAGACGTTCAGGTCTGTACGTTAATTGGCTTGGTGTACGTGTAAATTGTCCCCAGTGTGTGTAGGGTAGTGCTAATGTGTGGGGAACGCTGGTCGGTGCGGTCTCAGTGGTTTGAAGGGACTCTTTGTGCATTGTATCTCTAAACTAAACTAAACCATTTACAGGCCCTTCGGCCCACCAAGTGCACACTGAGTACTGGTCACCCCGTACACTGGCACTATCCTACGCACTAGGGACAATTTACAAATTGTTATTTACCAAAGCCAATTAACCCACAAACCTGTACGGGACTACTATCTACCTCATCGGAGACCCTGGAACTATCTTTGATCGGACTTTATCTTGCCATGAACGTTATTCCCCCTGTTCCCTTTATCATGTATCTGTCCACTGTAAATGGCTCGATTGTAATCATGCATTGTCTTTCCGCTGACTGGACAGATCGCAACTAAAGCTCTTCGCTGTACCTCGGTGCATGTGACAATAAACTCAACTAAACTTTAGAAAATTAAATTTTGAATCAGCCAGTAATTATCTGACGTTTACATTTGTTGATTTATCCTCGATGTTGCCAAGAATAAAGATTAATGGAGGATAAATCAAGGGCGGTACTGTGGCGCAGCGATAGAATTGCTGCCTTACAGCGCCAGAAACCCCGGTTCAATCCTGACCTTGGGTGCTGTCTGTGTGGAGTTTGCATGTTCTCCCTCTGACCGCAAGGGTTTTCTCCGGGTGCTCTGGCCTCCTCCCACTCTCCAAAGACGCACAGGTTTGCAGGTTAATTGGCTTCGGCAAAAATTGTAAATTGTCCCTAGTGTGTGTGTGTGGGATAGAACCCGTGTACGGGTCATCGCTGGGTAGGTCGAAGGGCTTGTTTCCACGCTGCATCTCCTTAGATAAAACTAAAACTAAGAAACTAAAATTGTATTTTACAAAAGCGAAAGATGTCATTAACGCCTTAAGTCTCTTGTTTCCGTTACAGTTCTGATGAAGGATCGCTGTAAGTTGTTCTGCAGGGTGGCTGGTACGACAGTCTACTACCAACTCAGGGACAGAGTTATAGACGGCACTCTCTGCGGGCCAGACACCAACGATGTGTGCGTGCAAGGACTCTGCCGGGTAAATAGAAACAAAGAAAATAAGTTCTTCGAGCCAGCACCGCCATTCAATGTGATCATGGCTGATCATCCCCAATCAGTACCCCGCTCCTGCCTTCTCCACATATCCCCTGACTCCGCTATCTTTAAGAGCCCTATCTTGCTCTCTCTTGAAAGCATCCAGAGAACCGGTCTCCACCGCCCTCTGAGGCAGAGAATTCCACAGACTCACCACTCTCTGTGAGAAAAAGTGTTTCCTCGTCTCCGTTCTAAATGGCTTACTCCTTATTCTTAAACTGTGGCCCCTGGTTCTGGACTCTCCCAACATCGAGAACATGTTTCCTGCCTTCAATATGATCACGACTGACCAGCCAAAATCAGTACCCCGTGCCTCCACTGCCCTCTGTGGCAGAGAATTCCACAGATGCACACACTCATCTCTCCGCTGCCATCAGGTAGAAGGTACAGGAGCCTGAAATCTGCAAGATCCAGGTTCAGGAACAGCTACTTCCCCACAGCCATCAGACTATTAAACACAACTTCAAACAAACTCTGAACTAAGCCTATTGCACTTTATCTGTTTATTTATGTGTGTGTATATATATATATATTCTATGGTATATGGACACACTGATCTGATCTATTCATGCCTACAATATTCTGTTGTGCTGCAGCAATGCAAGAGTTTCATTGTCCTAGCTGGGACACATGACAATAAACTCTCTTGACTTGACTCTGGGTGAAAAAGTGACTCCTCATCTCAGTCCGAAATGGCCTACCCCTTATTTTTAAACTGTGACCCCCCCCTGGTTCTGGACTCCCCCAACGTCGGGGAACATGTTTCCTACAAGTAATCAACTCACTTGCAGATTCATCTACGTTTATAGAGCTGGAGGATTAGTTGATTTGAGGACTCGCAACAATAGTCACTTGCAATGTATTTTCCCCCCACAGCAAGCTGGATGTGACCACGTATTGAATTCGAAGGCACGGAGGGATAAGTGTGGTGTCTGTGGCGGGGACAACTCCTCGTGCAAAACATTGGCAGGCACCTTTAGTACCGTCCATTACGGTAAGAAATCTATTATCGTAGATCGCAGATAATTGCACTGTGGGAGGAAAGAACTCAGCTGCTGGTTTAAACCGAAGATAGACACAAAATGCTGGAGTATCTCAGCGCGTCAGGAGAAAAGGAATAGGTGATGTTTTGGGTCAAGACCATTCTTCAGCAGAAGAACCCCATCTGAAGAAAGGTTACCTATTCCTTTTCTCCAGCGATGTTGCCTGTCCCGCTGAGTTACTCCAGCATCTTCGGTTTAAACCAGCACCTGCAGTTCCTTCCTACACATTATGGAAAACTACCGATTTTCAGGCATCGATGTAATATGTACATTTCGGTAACATGTATTCTTGCACCGTATATGAAGTGTGTAATGAGAATAAATGTTGTTATTTCCCAGGATATAACGTGGTCGTACGAATACCAGTTGGTGCTACAAACATTGATGTGCGGCAGCATAGTTATTCAAGGAAACCAGAAGACGACAACTACCTTGGTAAGCTCATGGAAAGTACCTTGATCAGCTATCAATGTTCACCCTCAGCAATGGCGATCTATCCATTAAGAGAGAAAATAAGAGATTTCATCGTACACAAGCTCTATGTTCGTTGCCAACTTCAAGTAACCCTTGCTTTCCCTCGCTCTCCATCTCTTCCCCATCCTAGTTCTACGACTAGTTTCACTGCCCTTCTAATAATAATAATAATAATAATAATAATAATACACTTTATTGTCATTGTAAATACATACAACAATATTTCAGGCGCACTGCCCGAGCAGAGCTCCAATGTGTCAGATAAATAACAATGACAAATAACAATGGCAAGAAAACGCCGCCACGTCAGAATGTGCAATATTTCACAGTGTAGTGTTACAGCAGTGCAAAATATTGGCTATGGGGGGGTTTACATTTTACTGAGTGTATGCCTCATTATCATCTTCCTCTCAGCTAACAATGCCTCATTCTACATTTCTTTGAGTATCGTCTGCTTTGATCTGTCCTTTTCACATCTTTTTGTGTCTATCTTCGACTTCAACCACCATCTAGAGTTCCATCCTACATTTTCCTTGATCTACATCCCCTTTGATATCTCATTTTCACACCTCACCCTTCCATATCTCTATGTCTCCCTCTCCCCTGATTCTCTGTATGAAGAAGAGTCTCGACCCGAAACGTCACCCATTCCTTCTCTCCATGGATGCCACCTGATATGCTGAGTTACTCCAGCAATTTGTGTCTATCTTCGGTGTAAACCAGCATCTGTAGTTCCTTCCTAAAAATTGTTCGTAGTGTTGTATTCTGGATGTTTTCTTTCAGGCTTGTTAAAAGAGATACCGATGGCTGTATTTTCCCCCTTTTACAAATGGTCTGCCTGAAAAATGTCTTCCCAGTAGGACTAGTCTCCCACTAATGGGAGAGTCTAGGACCAGAGGGCACAGCCTCAGAATAAACAGATGTACCTTTAGAAAGGAGATGAGGAGAAATTCCTTAAGTCAGAGGGTGATGAATCTGTGGAATTCATTGCCACAGAAGGCTGTGGTGGCCAAGTCAGTGGATATTTTTAAGGCAGAGATAGATAGATTCTTGATTAGTACAGGTGTCGAGGGTTGTGGGGAAAAGGCAGGAGAATGGGGTTAGGAGGGAGAGATAGATCAGCCATGATTGAATGGCAGAGTAGACTTGATGGGCCAAATGGGCTAATTCTACGCCTACAACTTATGAACTTATGAAACTTGTGAAACATAAACCAAAGACACGTTTAATCTTGCATCGTGTAGGAAGGAGCTGCAGACGCTGGTTTACACCAAAGATAGACACAAGATGCTGGAGTAACTCAGCGAAGAAAATCACCCATTCCTCCTCTCCAGAGATGCTGCCAGTCCCGCTGAGTTACTCCAGGATTTTGTATCTATCTTTGGTTTAATCTTGCATTCCCTAACGTGGATTGGAGTGCCCAGCTATAGACCTTTTCCAGCAGCTATTTGCCTTCATCTGAGCAAAATGGCGAAATTAGTGGTAATTTGCAAATTAATTCTGCTGCAAATGCTGCCACTGGAAACATAATTTGGACTGATCCAGCTGATTTCAAGTGGGAATCCCCGCCAGGCAATGAGATTTAAGTTTATAGTGATAGAGCTTTACAGCGTGGAAACAGGCCCTTCGGCCCAACTTGCCCACAATGGCCAACAAGTCCCATCTACACTAGTCCCACCTGCCTGCGCTTGGTCCATATCCCTCCAAACCTGTCCTATCCATGTACCTGTCTAACTGTTTCTTAAACGTTGGGATAGTCCCTGCCTCAACTACCTCATCTGGCAGCTTGTTCTGTACACCCACCACCCTTTATGTGAAAGGGTATGTGAGGAGCATTTGAAATAAGGTGGATGAATTGAATGCGCAGTTAGTAGTTAAGGAATACAATATAGTTGGAATTACGGAGACATGGCTCCAGGGTGACCAAGGCTGGGAGCTAAACATGCAGGGGTATTCAATATTCAGGAAGGATAGACAGAAAGGAAGAGGAGGTGGGGTGGCATTGCTGGTTAAAGAGGAGATTAATGCAATAGCAAGGAGCGACATTAGCTTGGATGCTGTAGAATCGACATGGGTAGAACTGCGAAATGGCCAAGGGCAGAAAACACTTTTTGGAGTTGTACACCGACCATCCAACAGCAGTAGGGAGGTTGGGGGTAGCATCAAGCAGGAAATTAGGGATGCGTGTAGCAAAGGTACAGCAGTTATCATGGGTGACTTTAATCTACATATAGATTGGGCCAAATTGGTGACAGTGCTGAGGAGGAGGATTTCTTGGAATGTATACGGGATGGGTTTTTAAACCAATATGTAGAGGAACCGACTAGAGGACAGGCCATCCTAGACTGGGTATTGTGTAATGAGGAAGGATTAGTTAGCGATCTTGTTGTGCAAGGCCCCTTGGGCAACAGTGACCATAATATGGTGGAATTCTGCATTAGGATGGAGAGTGACACGGTTAATTCAGAGATTAGAGTCTAAACTTAAAGAAAGGAGACTTTGAAGGTATGAGACAGGAATTGGTTAGGATAGACGGGCAAATTATACTTTAAGGGTTGACGGTGGAGATGCAATGGCAAAGATTTAAAGACTTTGTGGACGAAAAATAAAACTGGTGAAGGCGGCTCAACCGTGGCTAATGAGGGAAATCAAGGATCGTGTTAAAATCAAGGAAGAGGCATATAAATTGGCCAGAGGAAGCAGCAAACCGGAGGACTGGGAAAAATTTAGAACTCAACAGAGGAGGACAAAGGGGTTAATTAAGATGGAGGAAAAAGAACATGAAAGAAAGCTTGCGGGGAATATGAAAACTGACTGTAAAAGCTTCTTTAGATATGTAACAAAGAAAAGATTAGTGAAGATAAATGTAAGTCCCTTACAGTCAGAGACAGGTATATTTATAATGGGAAACAAGGAAATGGCAGAGCAGTTAAACAAGTACTTTGGTTCAGTCTTCACTAAGGAAGACACAAAATCTCCCCCAGAAATACTAGGGGACCAAGGATCTAGTGGGAGGGAGGAACTGAGGGGATCCACATTAGTCAGGAAATGGTGTTAGGTAAACTTTTGGGACTGAAGGCAGATAAATCCCCAGGGCCTGATGGTCTGCATCCCAGAGTACTCAATGAGGTGGCCCTAGAAATTGTGGATGCATTGGTGATCATTTTCCAATGTTCTCTCGACTCTGGATCAGTTCCTGTGGACTGGAGGGTAGCCAATGTAACTCCACTTTTTAAGAAAGGAGGGAGAGTGAAAATGGGGAATTATAGACCAGTTAGCCTTACATCAGTAGTGGGGAAGATGCTGGAGTCGATTATTAAAGATGTTATAGCAGCACATTTGGAAAGCAGTGACAGGATTAGTCAAAGTCAGCATGGATTTATGAAGGGGAAATCATGCTTGACTAATCTTCTGGAATTTTTTGAGGATGTAACAAGTAGAATGGATAAGGGAGAGCCAGTGGATATGGTGTATCTTTTTTGAAAGTCTATTTTCAAAAAGCCTTTGACAAGGTCCCACACAAGAGATTAGTGTGCAAAATTAGAGCACATGGTATTAGGGGTAGGGTATTGACATGGATAGAGAACTGGTTGGCAGACAAGAAGCAAAGAATAGGAATTAACGGGTCCTTTTCAGAATGGCAGGCAGTGACTAGTGGGGTGTCGCAAGGCTCGGTGCCCAGTTATTTCCAATATACATTAACGATTTCTATGAGGGAATTAAATGTGATATCTCCAAGTTTGTAGATGACACAAAGCTGGGTGGCAGTGTGAGCTGCGAGGAGGATGCTATGAGGCTGCAGGGTCACTTGGATAGGTTGGGTGAGTGGGCACATACATGCAGATTCTGTATACTGTGGATAAATGTGAGGTAATCCACTTTGGTGGCATGAACAGGAAGGCAGATTATTATCTGAATGGCAGACACAAAAAGCTGGAGTAACTCAGCGGGACAGGCGGCATCTCTGGAGAGAAGGAATGGGTGACGTTTCAGGTTGAGACCCTTCTTCAGACTCGACCCGAATCGTCACCCATTCCCTCTCTCCAGAGATGCCGCCTGTCCCGCTGAGTTAGTCCAGCATTTTGTGTCTATCTGAGGGAGACAAAATGGGGGCCATGGGGTGGTGGAGTTGGGAACTATTGGGTAAAGTTGGACACAAAGTGCTGGAGTAACGCATCGGGTCAGGCAGCATCTCTGGAGTAAAAGGATGGGTGACGTTTTGGGTCGGGACCCTTCTTCAGACTCATTCAATGATATCCATGCTGTGAGGATCAATGCTTCTTCTAACCACAAGAAAATTGAAAACATTAAGGTCGTCATCAAGACCTGTACAACAATCTGTATTTGAGCACTGCTTCAGCTTGTCATAAGAGATGGGAGCAGGATCGGTGCATCAAGTCTACTCCGCCATTCAATCATGTCTGATCTAAGTAAGTAAGTGCGTTTATTGGCCAAGTATTCACATACAAGGAATTTGCCTTGGTGCTCCACCCACAAGTAACAACATGACATACAGTGACAGTTGCGAATGACTCAGAAAACACTAAACATTAATAATAATAAAACATTAATGATAAAACACCATTGATCAAGCATGTGAACCAACAAAATACCAGATCAAAGGGAGGCTACAGATTTTTGGCTGTTGAGTAGAGCAACTACTCGTGGATAAAAACTGTTTTTATGTCTGGCTGTTGCTCTCCCTCCGAACCCCATTCTCCAGCCTTCTCCCCATAACTCCTGACATCCGTACGAATCACAAATCTATCTATCTCTACCTTTAAAAATATCCATTGACTTGGCCTCCACAGCCTTCCGTGGCAAAGAATTCCACAGGCCCGTCCCTGCCTTAATTGCCTGTTGAATCCATTTCAAAAGGTGGCCTCCTTTGTTCTTCCCTTCATTCGAAATCTTCTCCAGTGGATCGATTTAAGATTAATTAAATGCGGTGAAACTCTTCTCATGTTAACCTTCATTTAAGGACATTGTAGATGGTGGGTTTGACGGTAATTCGAGTCCAGACTCTCGAACAAAGCCCCCATATATTCCACGAGTATTGTAAACCTGGATTAAAGTATGGCTGGTCGAGTTACTGCTGCTTCCATGCAAGTCAACTAATTAAATGTAAAGGGATTATGTGAAGACATCCATGTGATCTTATGGAATGAAACTGTAGTTTGTGCAAGTGAAGGAATTAGTGGCAAAGTGCTGTAAAGTACTTATAATGAGGCAATTGCAACTGACACTTGAAAAGATTTAAGTACAACTTTAAAACAAAACTCTCGTAAATCTGGAACTGTGAACTTGTGCCTATCCACTAGGTCTTTGACAATGTATGTAGTAGTTTACTAAATATTATTTACTGTTTAAAAATCAAAGGAAAATGGAATGTCTGTAGATAAGATGACACAGAAATATAAAAATCAACCTTCATCTCCACAATCTACATCCATTCAATAATAATGACGGCACGGTGGCATGGAAACATAGAAAAAGGAGCAGGAGGAGGCCATTCGGCCCTTCGAGCCAGCACCACCATTCATTGTGATCATGGCTGATCGTCCCAAATCAATAACCCGTGCCTGCCTTCTCCCCATATCCCTTGACTCCACTAGCCCTGAGAGCTCTATCTAACTCTCTCTTAAATCCATCCAGTGACTTGGCCTCCACTGCCCTCTGTGGCAGAGAATTCTACAAATTCACAACTCTCTGGGTGAAAAAGTTTTTTCTAACCTCAGTCTTAAATGGCCTCCCCTTTATTCTAAGACTATGGCCCCTGGTTCTGGACTCGCCCAATATTAGGAACATTTTTCCTGCATCTAACTTGTCCAGTCCTTTTATAATTTTATATGTTTCGACAAGATACCCCCTCATCCTTCGAAACTCCAGTGAATACAAGCTTAGTCTTTTCAATCTTTCCTCATATGACAGTCCCGCCATCCCAGGGACCAATTCCGTGAACCTACGCTGCCTTGCCTCAATCACAAGGAAGTCCTTCCTCAAATTAGGAGACCAAAACTGTACACAATACTCCAGATGTGGTCTTACCAGAGCCCTATACAACTGCAGAAGAACCTCGCTACTCCTATACTGAAATCCTCTTGTTATGAAGGCCAATATTCCATTAGCTTTCTTCACTGCCTGCTGTGGAGTTGCTGCCTCACAGCGCCAGAGACCCAGGTTCGACGGAGTTTGTACATTCTTCCCGTGACCTGCGTGGGTTTTCTCCTAGATCTTCGGTTTCTTCCCACACTCCAAAGGCGTACAGGTTTGTAGGTTAATTGGCTTGGTATAACTGTAAATTGGCCCTAGTGTGTGTAGGATAGTGCTAGCGGACCAGGAGGGCTGAAGGGCCTGTTTCCGCGCTGTATCTCTAAGCTAATCTACATGGAATCAGATGGGGTAGAAAGTTGTGAAGAGCTTCCTACTCTTTTTTTCTTTTGTTTCAATCAGTTGTTCTTTTCTTAAATTGTTATTCTCTTGTGCTTTGTTGTTTTAAATGAACCAGACGCCTTGACAAGAAGAGACGCAGGGAACTGCAGACAGACAAAAAATGCTGGAGTAACTCAGCAAGTCGGGCAGCATCTCTGGAGAGCATGGATAGGTAACGCCTGAAGGAGGGTCCCTACCTGAAACGTCACCTATCAATGTTCCCCAGAGATGCTCCCGGCTCTGAGTTACTCCAGCACTACGTGTCTCTTCCTGACTTTAGTGCTGCCCTCCACAAGCTATTCAGAATATTTTTCTCCATGAACCTTTCTGCTGGGTTTAGTTTAGAGATGCAGCGTGGAAACAGGCCCTTCGGCCCACTAGGTCCGCGGCGATCAGCGATCCCGTACACCTGCACTATCCTACACACTGGGCTGAATTTACCAAAGCCAATTAACCCACCAACCTCTACGTCTTTGGAGTTTGGGAGGAAACCGGAGCACCCGGAGAAACATACAAATTCCGTACAGAGAGCACCCATACTCAGGGTCGATCCCGGGTCTCTGGCGCTGTAAGACATCAAATCTACTGCTGCGCCACCGAGCCGACCTTGTCTCCAGTCTTAAGCCGGCAGGGGGAACCTAGTCATTAGTTTATTGCCACGCGTACTGAGGTACAGTGAAAAGCTTTTGTTGCTGGGTTAAGGATACCTTTGAAAGTATTCTGATTACAAAACAGAGGGTCACGGTGGCGCAGCGGTAGAGTTGCTGCCTTACAGCGCCAGAAACCCGGGTTCAATCCCGACTATGGGTGCTGTCTGTACGGAGTTTGTACGTTCTCCCCCCGTGACTGCATGAGCTTTCTCCGAGATCTCCGGTTTCCTCCCACACTCCATAGACGTACAGGTTTGTAAGTCAATTGGCTTGGTATAAATGTAAATCTTTCCTGGTTTGTGTAACATAGTGTTAGCGTGCGGGGATCGCTGGTCGGTGCGGACTCAGTGGGCCGAAGGGCCTTGTTTCCACGCTGTATCTCTAACCTAAAAGTGAAAGACCCAAGGATTGCCTCAGTATTGTTGCTTCCCTGGTTCTTGAATGAATGAATGTATGAATGAATAAGTTTATTGGCCAAGTATTCACATACAAGGAATTTGCCTTGGTGCTCTGCCCGCAAGTGACAACATGACGTACAGTGACAGTTAGGAATGACACATAAAACATTCAACATTAATAATAAAACATTATCGATTAAACATGTGAATTAAATAAAATACCAGAGCAAAGGAGGTTACAGATTTTTGGTTATTGAGTAGACAAAAATGCTGGAGAAACTCAGCGGGTGAGGCAGCATCTATGGAGCGAAGGAAATAGGAGACGTTTCGGGTCGAGACCCTTCTTCAGACTGATGATAATCGTGGAAAAAAGCTGTTTTTATGTCTGGCTGTGGCGGCTTTGTCAGTCCGGAGTCGCCTTCCAGAGGGAAGTGATTCAAAGAGTTTGTGGCCAGGGTGAGAGCGGTCAGAGATGACCCTTCCTGGCCCTTGCAGTGTACAACCTTTGGCCAACCTTTCCCATTGCAGGTGCATCTAAGAGAGAACAATAATCCACAACTGGGAAAAGTTGTTAAGGCAACCTGTGTTTATGCATGCCTTTTTGCTGCTGAGCCTACCTGGAGCTAGGCGCACAAACCTTTAACATTGAGCTGAAGAATGTGGAACGGCCACTGTTAACTGTAATTTCTTGGCATCACCAGAATGCAAGTGTCTGGGCGAGCAGTCTGCAGAAACTAAAGACTGCTCATTACGTACTGACGCCTGCTTTGTGATCATTGAAACAAGCAGTAATTAGAAACTTCTATCAGCCTGAAAGCCCCTCAGGGGAGATTTGAGACCCATGTTAACAAAGCATGCATCCATGCATCTCCTTAACAAATCCTTACTGAGACCTTAGAACGTCTGAACCAGGAAGTCTGGGAAGTGCAAACTCCATGCCAAGTCAAGAAAAAAAGTTAAGTTTTGATTTTTTTTGGGGGGGGGGAAGGAAACATCAAAGAGTGAGCATCAAACATTTTTACAAATCATTGAGTTTCAACTTTTTTTTTTCCAAATCATCAGCAATAATAATTAAAACCTTAAAGGGGGACTTCAGACTTTGTAAAAAAATTTAAGGCACAGAATAATACTTAGGAAGGGATTAAAAATCAGCTGACAATGGAATGGAATGCCCTAATTTTTTTCTGAAAGTTTATTTAGAATTTATTTTGTTAGTTATCTTATCATTGCCCGTCCCCATCTCTGGCAATGGCAGGTGGCTCTTGGTTATACAATTTCAACCAAAAAAGTTTCATAAGTTCATAAGTGATAGGAGCAGAATCGGGCCATTCGGCCCATCATAGTGGGGTAGAGGTGTAGCTACTGCCTTACAGCGCCTGAGATCCAGGTTCGATCCTGACCAAAGGTGCTTGGCTGTGCATAGTTTGTGCGTTCTTCCCGCGACCTGTGTGGGTTTTCTCCGAGATCTTCGGTTTCGTCCCACACTCCAAAGACGTACAGGTTTGCAAGCTAATTGGCTTGGTATAAATGTGCAAATGTAAAATTGTCCCTAGTGGGTGTAGGGTAGTGTTAGTGTGCGGGATCGCTGGTCGGTGCGGACTCGGTTTGCCCTGTTTCCGCGCTGTATCTCTAAACTAAACTAAAGTCAATCATGGCTGATCTATCCCTCCCTCCAAACCCCATTCTCCTGCCTTCTCCCCATAACCCCTGACACCCGTACTAATCAGGAATCTAAGGTCGACAAATGTGCTGGAGAAACTCAGCGGGTGCAGCAGCATCTATGGAGCGAAGGAAATAGGCAACGTTTCGGCACGTTTCTCCAGCACTTTTGTCTACCTTCGATTTTCCAGCATCTGCAGTTCCTTCTTAAACACTAATCAAGAATCTATCTATCTCTGCCTTAAAAATATCCGTTGGCCTGCACAGCCGTCTGTGGCAAAGAATGCATACCATTGAATGAGAAATATTCCCTCGTTATTTATTGATTCAGAATTGATTTTTACATCTCCTGAAACTGTTCTTTTTGATTTCTGAATACATGTGTGAAATGTAATTTTCAATCTATCAAAGGTTCTAAGACTGAAGTGCAATTCTCTCCTGAGATGGAAACGTCCTTGGAAATGTGTGTGTGTGTAATTTAATCTTTCTGCATAATAATATTGAAGTGTAACATTTTCATTCATGTGATGACAAATGGTTGCTCCAAGTTGTTCACTGGAAGGAATATTAGGTTTGCTGATTGCCAAGTGACACAATATTAATTTCTGCAAATAATGTTTTGCAAAGTGAATTGATGAAGAAGTTTCGTGCACAGCCAGACGTATGGGTTTGTAGGTTAATTGGCTTGGTATAAATGTCAAAATTGTCCCTGGTGTGTGTAGGGTTGTGTTAATGGGCAGGGACCGATGGTCAGTGCGGGCTCGGTGGGCCGAAGGGCCTGTTTCCGCACTGTATCTCTAAACTAAATTACTGCAGAGTCTTTTGCTGCTAATAAACTCTGCACTGCGATGCTGAGGAGAAGATCAGACAAGTAGATTGAAGGTAGACAAAAGTGCTGGAGAAACTCAGCAGGTGCGGCAGCATCTATGGAGCGAAGGAAATAGGCGACGTTTCAGGCCGAAAGACAAGTAGATTGAATTCTCCTGAACTACTTACTACGCTGTCATCTCGGCAACCAAGGATAGAAATAGTTGACATGAGCACGGGAGAAAACCCACGTGGGTCACGGGGAGAACGTACAAACTCCGTACAGACAGGATAAAACCCACGCGGGTCACGGGGAAAACGTACAAACTGCGTAGTCAGGATCAAACCCGGGTCTCTGGCACTGTACGGTAGCACCACAACCCCTGAGCCACTATGTTTAAGAAGGAACTGCAGATGCTGGAAAATCGAAGGTACACAAAAATGCTGGAGAAACTCAGCGGGTGCAGCAGCATCTATGGAGCGAAGGAAATAGGCAACGTTTCGGGCCGAAACGTTGCCTATTTCCTTCGCTCCATAGATGCTGCTGCACCCGCTGAGTTTCTCCAGCATTTTTGTGTACCCTGAGCCACTATGCCACCCTAATCTACTGAGCTACTCCAGCACTTTGTGTCAGAACTTCAATCTAACCCTGGTCAAATAGGTTTAATGAATGCTCTGTCTTGAAAGCAAAGACCCAGTTGAGAAACTTCTTCAGACTGACTAGGACATGTACCAGAACTTTTAAAGATTATAAAGTATTTCCCGTGATTTTCAGTCTGAAGAAGGGTCTCGAAACGAAAAGTCACCCGTTCCTTCCCTCCAGAGATGCTGCCTGTCCCGCTGAGTTACTCCAGCTTATTGTGTCTATCTTCAGTTCAAACCGGCATCTGCAGTTCCTTCCGACACATTAAGTATTTGGATTAAGATCTTGGGTAGACACAAAATGCTGGAGTAACTCAGTGGGACAGGCAGCATCTCCGGAGAGAAGGCATGGGTGACGTTTCGGGTCGAGACCCTTCTTGATCTTGCATTTACTGATGAGTTCATTCTGACCAGCACGTGACTCTTCCCAGCATTTTGAGTTTATCTTCAGCTTAAACCAGCATCCGCAGCTCGTTGGTTAATTGATAGGAGTGATGACCTTCAGTGCAATTCGAAGGGTTAATGCATTACTGGTAGACAAAACACTCTTTTGTCCTTTGGAGCTTCTCGTTCATTCTTGCTTGCTTCTCAGACTGGAGTCTGACTGCGGTTACTGAAGCTGTTATATTATTATTGCCTGCCTTCGGTCCGCTTCTGTGAAGCATGGGGCAGTGGTGATACTGTCTTTGATGTTGGAGCAGGGAGGAACATCGAAGGAGGCAATGAAGCACAGACAACGTAGGATCGAGAGAAGGAGGAGAGGCAGAGCAACGAACAGAGGTCCTGAAAGCAGTTACAATTCTCCTTTACACCTAGACAATAAACAATAGGTGCAGGCGTAGGCTATTCGGCCCTTCGAGCCAGCACCGCCATTCAATGTGATCATCCACAATCAGTACCCCGTTCCTGTCTTCTCCCCGTCTCCCCTGACTCCGCTATCTATAAGAGCCCTATCTAATTCTCTCTTGAAAGTATCCAGAGAACCGGCCTCCACCGCCCTCTGAGGCAGAGAATTCCACAGATTCACAACTCTCTGTGTGAAAAAGTGTTTCCTCCTCTCCGTTCTAAATGGCTTACCCCTTATTCTTCTTGTAGACTATAGTTATACAGTACAGAATCAGGCCCTTCGGCCCACCGAGTCCGCGCGGTCCAGCGAGTAACCTGTACACGAGCACTATCCTACGCACGAGGGACAATTTACAATTTTACTGAAGCCAATCAACGTACAAACCTGCACGTCTTTGGAATGTGGGAGGAAACCGGAGCACCTGGAGAAAACCCACGTGGTCACAGGGAGAACGTGGAAACTCCGTGCAAACAGCACCCATTGTCAAGATCAAACCTGGGTTCTCTGGCGCTTTGCGGCAGACACTCTATCGCTGCGCCACCATGATTAGTCTTACTGTTGTATCGCAACACCTGTCAATGGCTGGTTCTGTATATACCAGACATAGTATGGTACTAGGGTCTCTGGCGCTGTGAGGCAGCAATTCCACCCCTGCTCCACTGTGTTGTCCTAAAAGTTGTATTTATTCTTTGAGCAAAAGTCACCATGGGTCCAAGCAGGGGAGTCTCTGTTCTGCATTCTTAACAGATTGTCTTCCGTATCTCTCGGCTGTACCGTGCCAATTTATAGACAAGCGTTGATAATTGCAAATCTCAGTTTATGTGCGGAGTGCTGTGTTCTCATTCACACACTGGAGTCTAGATTCTCACACTGTCCTTCCCACACCAAGTCCCTGATTCCCACACACTCTTTCATGCACTGCGACTCCAGTTCCCACACCTCCCTTCATGTGTTTAAGAAGGAACTGCAGATGCTGGAAAATCGAAGGTACACAAAAATGCTGGAGAAACTCAGCGGGTGCAGCAGCATCTATGGAGCGAAGGAGATAACAGTCTGAAGAAGGGTTTCGGCCCGAAACGTTGCCTATTTCCTTGGCTCCATAGATGCTGCTGCACCCGCTGAGTTTCTCCAGCATTTTTGTCTACCTCCCTTCATGTACATGAATCCCTCATAAACCTTACGTGAGTTTAGTTTAGTTTAGTTTAGTTTAGAGATACAGCGCCGAAACAGGCCCTTCGATCCACCAAGTCCGTGCCGACCAGCGATCCCCGCACACTGACACTATCCTACACACACTGGGGGCAGTTTTACATTTACAGAAGCCAAATTAACCTACAAACCTTGTTCGTTTTTGGATAGTGGGAGGAAACTGGAGAAGCTGGAGACAACTCACGCAGGCCATGGGGAGAAATTGTACAAACTCCGTACAGACAGCACCTGTAGTCAGGATCGAACCCAAGTCTTCACTGCAACTCTACCGCTGCACCACCGTGCCGTCCATATAAGAGTTATAACAGCTGTCATTAGTCACATGCTTCAATGCCAATTGCTAAGTCTAGCTTAAATCCTTGGTAATTCTCAACCACAGTCTAAAGGGATCTGAACAAAGAAGCTTGCTTGCCTTCCTTTGGCCAATAGCTTGCACTTGGTGGGATATAAACCATTGATGTTATCAGTTCATTAGAGGTAGAAAACTTTTGGTGGAATAAAATCACCAGTTTCACGTTAAGGTGATGTATAACCCGACTGCGGGTGCTGTCCGTACGGAGTTTTGTAGCTCTAGAGAGAGTTAGATAGGGCTCTTAAATATAGTGGAGTCATGGGGATATGGGGAGAAGGCAGGAACGGGGTACTGATTGGGGATGATCAGCCATGATCACATTGAATGGCGGTGCTGGCTCGAAGGGCCGAATGGCCTATTCCTGCACCTATTGTCTATTGTCTATTGACTCCAAAGGCCATACAGGTTTGTAGGTTAATTGACTTGGTATAAATGTAAAATTGTCCCTAGTGGCGACTGTGCTTGTGTACGGTCGATAGTCTTGAGGGTCTGTATGCAAAAATACATGTGACAATGAAGAAACCATTGAACCTCTGAAGCTGCATCAGGACTGAAGTTGTCAAAATGGCGGAGGGCATGAGAAGTTTCCAGGATGTAGGAAGAACAGGGCTAGATGAGGGAAGTTATTGAGTTGTTCCCAGCAGCTTATCTAGCTTCAGATTCCAGCATCTGTAGTCTTCGTGTCTCCACACTATGGTTATGTTGACAATGGATTCAATCTCTTCTGATGGTCTACTGGATGATGGAACTCCATTTGGCAACTTGGTATCTGAGTATACATATTGATTTATCCAAACCTCAAGTAACCCTTGTTTTCCCTCTCTCCATCCCTCTCCCACCCTGGTTCTTCCACTAGTTTCACTTTCCTCCTGATTAATTGTACTGTTTGTATACCTCGTTGTCACCTTCCCCTCAGCCAACAGTGAACTATTCTACATTGCCTTGTTCGTCAACTGCTTTGATCTGTCCTTTTCACACCTTACATGCTCTTTGTGCCCTTCCATATCTCTAGTCGCCCGCTCCCGAAATGTCACCCGTTCCTTTTCTCCAGAGATGCTGCCTGTCTCGCTGAGTTACTCCAGCATTTTGTGTCTATCTTCAGTGGAAACTGGTGTTTCCTTGTCCATATTTACAAGTGTTCCCCATGTCCGTATTTAATTGAGCATGGATCTGATGCACAACTTCACGAGCAGCTTGTTGACACAAGGAACTGCAGGTGCTGGTTTGCCAAAAAAAAGACTCAATGTGCTGGAGTAACACAGCGGACGAGGCAACATCTCTGGAGACCAGGGATAGGTGACCCTTCCACAGACTCAATAACGTTGCCCGCTTGTCAGGGTAACTCATCCTGAGAAACAACTTGAATGAAAAGATGTGTAAGATGAATCTGCAGATGCTTCTTTACACCGAAGATAGACACAAAATGCTGGAGTAACTCAGCAGGTCAGGCAGCGTCTCCAGAGAAAATAGACAATAGGTGCAGGAGTAGGCCATTTGGCCCTTCGAGCCAGCACCGCCATTCAATGTGATCATGGCTGATCATCCCCAATCAGTACCCCGTTCCTGCCTTCTCCCCATATCCAGAGAACCTGCCTCCACCGCCCTCTGAGGCAGAGAATTCCACAGACTCATCACTCTCTGTGAGAAAAAGTGTTGCCTTGTCTCCGTTCTAAATGGCCTACTCCTTATTCTCAAACTGTGGCCCTTGGTTCTGGACTCCCCCAACATCGGAGAATGTTTCCTGCCTCTCTCATGTCCAAGCCCTTAACAATCTTGTATGTTTCAAAGGAATAGTAAAATATGTTTCAAAGGAATCTGAGTAAAAGGAATAGGTGATCAAATAACTCGAGTTTAGTTTATCGCCACATGTACCGAGATACAGTGAAAAGCCTTTGTTGCGTGCTAACCAGTCATCGATGATTACAATCGATCCATTTACAGTGTATAATACATGATAAGGGAATAACGTTTAGTGCAAGGTTAAGCCAGCAAAGTCCGATCAAGGATAGTCCGAGGGTCACCAAAGAGGTAGATAGTAGTTCAGCACTGCTCTCTGGTTGTGGTAGGATGGTTCAGTTGCCTGATAACAGCTGGGGGGGAAAAAACTGTGCCTGAATCGTTTTCACACTTCTATACCTTTTGCCCAGGGGGTGAGGGGAGAAGAGGGAGAGGCCGGGGTGCGACTCGTCCTTGATTATGCTGCCGGCCTTGCCGAGGCAGCGTGAGGTGTAGATGGAGCCAATAGGGTGGTCTGGGCTGCCTCCAAAATTCGCTGTGATTTCTTGCGGCCTTAGACGGTGTCCTCGCGTATGCGATATTAAGCGAGAAGTGTATATTCATTTTAAGCTCTTGGTTATAAAAGGTAAACATTTGTTACGGTGAACAGAGTAACAGCTATTTAACAGTTTCACAGGAATGTGACAGATCGTAAATTCCTGTAGCGCACCTTTGCATTCTGGCCTACAGAATGCATTGGCTTGATTGGCAACTCTATGTTAAATAACCGTGTTTTGATTTTATGCTTCAAACACTTGGCTCTGTCTGATTCAGTCCATTAGCTTTGAGCACCGTACAAATGGGTGCATTCAGAGGATGTAACTTCTTGCATTTGGGTTCTAATGTTCACAGATCTATTTTGTACATCATCCGATGGCTTTTTAAGAAAAAAATACAAAAAGGCAGTTGTTCCACTTTGGGTTCGGACTGGATGAAAGAAAAGGAATTAATACGGGAGTGAAAAGACAAGGAAACTTTCTCAAATGCAGGAAACTGAGTAAATAATCACATAAGTGAGAAGTTGTGCCGTCAATTCCTGCTTCTTTCAAGTCATTCTGGCAAAAGGCTTTCAAATCCTGCAGGACTATCGTAGACAAAGTGTGATGTGGAAAGGATGTTTCCACTGGTGGGAGAGTCTAGGACCAGTGGTCACAGCCTCAGAATTAAAGGGGGCTCTTTTAGAAAGGAGGTGAGGAGGAACTTCTTTAGTCAGAGGGTAGTTAATCTGTGGTACACAAAAATGCTGGAGAAACTCAGCGGGTGCAGCAGCATCTATGGAGCGAAGGAAATAGGCAACGTTTCAGGCCGAAACCCTTCTGTGGAACTCATTGCCACAGAGGGCTGTGGAGGCCAAGTCGGTGGATATTTTGAAGGCAGTGATAGACAAATTCTTGATTAGAACGGGTGCCAAGGGTTATGGGGAGAAGGCAGGTAAATGGGATTAGAAGGCAGAGATCAGCCATGGCGGAGTGGACTCGATGGGCCGAATGGCCTAATTCTACTCCTATAACTTGTGAACTTCTGAGTTTGTGACTTGGTTAACCCTATGTTCCTTATTTCTGATAAGGTAAAGTATATAACTCAGGAATAGTGGACAATATTCTATTTGCTCTTAGACTCATAGAGTCATAGAGTGATATAGTGTGGAAACAGGCCCTTCGGCCCAACTTGCCTACACCGGCCAACATGTCCCAGCTATACTAGTCGTATCCCTTGATTCGTTAGCCCCAAGAGTTATATCTAACTGGTTGGATAAGAGGCTGGTTTGTGTGAAGGTCTGAGCTGCACCCACAACTCCCTGCAGTTTGAGTTTAGTTTATTGTCACGTGTACCGAGGTACAGTGAAAAACCTTTGTTGCATGCTAACCAGTCAGCGGAAAGACAATAAATGATTGCAATCGAGCCATCCACAGTGTACAGATACAGGATAAACGGAATAACGTTTTGTGCAAGATAAAGTCTGATCAAAGAATGTTTCTTGCTGTTTTGGGTAGAGCTGTCGTGCACATTGGAAAATTAAAATCTACAAAAAGGATTTACGTTAAAACGTCCTAAAAGTTAGAAGGAAAACCTGATATTTTTTGTGTATTTTGTAGTTATTCAGTGACGTGTTCTTCAAATTGTCTTTCCTCAGCTTTGGCGAACAGTCGAGGAGAATTTCTCTTGAATGGAGACTTTGTGGTCAGCATGTTTAAAAGGGAAATCAAGGTGAGAGGAGCGATGATAGAGTACAGTGGGTCAGACAATGGAGTGGAAAGGATCAACTGTACGGATCGGATTGGAGAGGAGCTGATCGTTCAGGTAAGATCACGAGCAAGGCCTAATTCCCGGCCTAATTTTGCTTTGTGTTGTAGAGGTCCTTCCACAAAAAGGTGATTTGTTTTCTTTAATGTTGCACTTTTACACACAAGGTTTTGTCTGTGGGCAACCTGTACAATCCCGATGTGCGATATTCGTTCAACATTCCCATTGAAGACAAGGCTCAGCGCTTTTATTGGGACCAGTTTGGCCCTTGGCAGGATTGCAACAGGCTTTGTCAAGGTAAGGACACTGCCTGTGATGGCGGAACAGCACCTCCTCACCCCCGGCATCCGTCGCCTTCGATCGCGGTCTCCTCTCCCCGTGACCAGCCCGAAATCGCGGCGACAAGATCTTTCTGCACAAGCTATCGCTGTTGGCTATCACCGTTTGTCTTCCTTTTAAACAGGTGAAAGGAAGAGGAGACCGATTTGTACCAGAGAGAGCGATCGCCTTGTTGTCTCTGATCAGAGATGTGATCAAATGCCTCGCCCCGCTCCAGTTACCGAATCATGCAACACAGAGTGCGAAATACGGTACAAAACAGTCAAATGTTATTACTAGTGTTATTATATTTCCATTTAAAATCCGCTTTATTAATTTTTTGCCTATTAATCATGCAAGTTTTAATAAGCCAATATAAAAATTTGCCCAAATAATTATTTGACTCTTAAGTATGCAAGTTATAAGCTAATATAAAAATTTGTACAATTAATTATTTGGCTATTGATTATGCAAGTTTTAATAGGTAAATTTTAAAATTTGCCAATTAATTATTTGGCTCTTAATAATGCAAGTTTTACTAGTAATAGGTAAAAATTAAAATTTACACAATTAATTATTTGGCTAAGATTATGCTAGTTTTAATAAGCAAATATTAAAACATGCATAAATAATTATTTGTTTGTTAACTATGCAAGTTTTACCTTGGCATGTATTAAAACCAGCGTTATTATTATTAAGTAGAAACAAGGAACTGTAATGCAATTGCTAGTGGGATAACATTGAACTAGTGTGAATGGCTGATCGCTGGTCAGCATGGACTTAGTTGGCCCAAGGGTCTGTTTCCATGCTGTATCTCTAAACCAAATAAACTATAGAATGGCGACCAGAACTGCACAATTGTGGCAAATAAATATCGCAATCAATTGTTTTTAACGGCTGCAAATGTACAAAAACAATGAGCAAGGAACGATACCAAAGATAGGCATAAAATGCTGGAGAGAAGGAATGGGTGACTTTTGGGTCGAGACCCTTCTTCAAAGTTCAAAAGGTCACCCATTCCTTCTTTAAAGCCCTGTCCCACGATACGAGTTCATTCCAAGAGCTCCCCCGAGTTTGCCCTGATTCGAACTCGGAGATTTACGGTGATTGCCACTCGTCGGTACTCGGGGCTCTCGCGGACATTTTTCAACGTTGAAAAATCTTCACGAGTCTTTCCGTGCTTACCTGCCATTAGCGAGTCTTCCCGAGTACCTGCCGTTAGCGTTACAAGCCGCTAAGAGACGTCCCCGAGCTCCGATGTACCCGCTACGTTCATTCTCCGTGCTTACCACGAGTTTGATTTTTTTTTAATTCGGGAGAGCTCTTGGAATGAACTCGTACCGTGGGACAGGATTATTAGTGTATACAGAGAAGGCAGGAGAATGGGGATAGGAGGGAGATATGGATCAGTCATGATTGAATGGCGGAGTAGACTTGATGGGCCAAATGGCTTAATTCTGCTCTTGTCACTTATGATCTTGCGATTTCATGAACTTCTCTACAGAGATGCTACCTGTCCAGCTGAGTTACCCCAGCATTTTGTGTCTGTCTTCAGTTTAGACCAGCATCTGCAGTTCCTTCCTACACAAGATACTCTCCCAGCATGTTATTTATTTTACTCTTGCAGTCATAAGTTTCACAAATGGTGAAACATAGAAACATAGAAAATAGGTGCAGGAGTAGGCCATTCGGCCCTTCGAGCCTGCACCGCCATTCAATATGATCATGGCTGATCATCCAACTCAGTATCCTGTATCCTGAAGCTGCAAGGTGATTAATAAACTCTGCTTATTGCTCTGGTACAGATGGCACATTGCCAGGAAAAGTGAATGTACAGCCCAGTGTGGGCCGGGCTACAGAACCTTGGACATCTACTGCGCAAAATATAGTCGGCCGGAAGGGAAGACAGAAAAGATCGATGAGAGGTACTGCAGCTACCAAGTGAAACCGGATAACAAGGAGGCCTGTCGTGGAGACTGCAACGCAGGAGGGTGGCAATACTCATCATGGTCTGAGGTCAGTGATCCCCTGGGATTCCTCCTCTATGGAGACTTCTTCTACACTAACAAGTCAAGTAATCCTGGCACAAGAATCAATGGCATTTAATGTTTTGTTAGACGAGTCACACTAGTCCCACCTGCCCGCGTTTGGCCCAAATCCCTCTAAACCTGTCCGATCCATGCACCTGTCTAAATGTTTCTTAAACATTGCGGAAGTCTTAAAAACTTATACTTAAATTTTGGAAAAATACATCCACACCAACGGTTAAAATGTGGATTTCAAACATGTCGGAAACCTCACATCTTGGAGAAATGAGACTCCTCCTAACAGACAAAGCAGACCAATTCTTAATGATTTGGCCTCCATTTATCGACTTCTTACAAGCAACATAACCATAGAAATTAACAATTTCAGGATCAGGTGAAGGATGGTCAAGAATAATAAATAGCTATCTCTCCTTCAATCTCCTGTTTTCTATTTTTTTTCTCTCTCTAGTTTCTCTCTTTTCTCCTTTTTCTCACTTTTCGATATCACACACTTCTTTATTTCTCTACTATTCTTTTTCTTTTCTTTTACTGCTAAAAAAAAAAAAAAAAAGTTGTACATAAAATGTAATATGTCAATATATATTAGGTATCTACAAGGTACCACATTATTGTACTTACTTCTAATAAAATTCAAAAAAATAAAAAAATTAAATTAAATAAAAACATTGCGGAGGTCGACTACCTCCTCCGGCAGCTCGTTCCGTACACCCAGACTGAATGAGCGAATGAATACTGTATTGTCACATGTGATGAGTCACAGTGAGATTCTTTGTTTTGCGTAGCCAAGGTATGCAAATAGTCGCTACCTAAAGGGCGCGGACAAAGTTACCGAGCTTTGTCCTCCTTTGCTCCCACCACCCCTTGTGTGAAAACTCTCACAATGCAATAGGTTCATGCAGGTTTCAAGTGCTGCTTATTGAGAGGCATTTGCATTGTGGGACCCTCAGGTTCCTATGGAATGTTTCCCTTGCGATAGTTCCCGCCTCAACAACCTCCTCTGGTAGCTCATTCCATACACCCGCCACCCACGGGTCCCCCCCCCCCCCCCCCCACCCCCCCACCTTAAACCTACAGTATATCCTCTGGTCCTCTATTCCCCTACTCTGGGCAAGAGACTCTGTGCGTCTACCCGATCTATTCCTCTCGTGATTCCTCCCCCTCTGGTCCTACATCCTGTGGTTTCCTCAAGTTAATTGAACCTTTTGTTTCTGCGCACACAAAGTGTTCTAAGAGTTGCGGCAGCGGCACGAGGAGACGGGGTGCCGTTTGCGTCAACGCCATGGGCACGGTCCTTGGAGACGGCACGTGCAGTCAACAGGAGAAGATGATCGTCCAACGATGCAAAGAGTACACGTGTCCCGTCTGGAAAACCGGAGAATGGTCCGAGGTTGGTCACATTTTTTATTTCTCCTTGGAAGTATTATTTGGAAAAGCAAAGACCTTTTGAGAGTCACAGAGTGATACAGTGTGGAAACAGGCCCTTCGGCCCAACTGGCCCACATCGGCCAACAATGTCCCAGCTACACTAGTCCCATCTGCCTACGCTTGGTCCTCCTCCCTCCAATGTTAAAGAAGGAACAACCGGAGGTTGCAGGTGGTTGCCGGAGGTTGCAGGTAGTGGAAGCAGGTAGGGAGACTGACAAAAACCTCCGGGAACTTCCGGGAACCGCATGGAAACCTTGGGTGGGGCGCAAAGTCTCCAGAGGTTTCCGTTCAGGTTTCCTAAGTGGGACAGGGGCATTACAGCGCTAGAGACCCGAGTTCAATCCCGACTATGGGTGCTTGTCTGTACGGAGTTTGCACGTTCTCCCCTTGACTACGTGGGGTTTTTTTCCCACGATCTTCGGTTTCCTCCCACACTCCAAAGACGTACAGGTTTGTAGATTAATTGGCTTGGTATAAGTGTAAATTGCTCTTAGTGTGTGTGGGATAGTGTTAGTGTACGGAGATCGCTGGCCGGCGTGGACTCGGTGGGCCGAAGGGCCTGTTTCCGCGCTGTATCTCTAAACTAAACCAAACAAAAGTTTTGACTGTACCTCGGTACACGCGGCAATAAACTAAACTGATCTGAAGTAAACGAGAGAAAATATCACAAACTGCTTAACACTACTAATGTAAAAGAATTTCACGTTTGTGCTCATTTCAACTGGTGTCCATTGCAGTGCTTGGTGACGTGCGGGAAGGGATTCAAGCATCGTCAGGTTTGGTGCCAAGTTGGAGAGGAGCAGCTGGATAATGGGTTTTGTAACTCTGCGACCAAGCCCGAGTCAGCACAGCCTTGTCAACAGCAGGAGTGTGCAGCGTGGCAAGTGGGGCCATGGGGACAGGTACACTTTCATCTTTCATTTAACTTCCATGCTTCATGTACAGTCGGCGCCCTTTATGTGGTCACTCTTTGCATACCTTGGGAAGAATTTCGCTGCGACTGGTCAGACGTGACAATAACGTATTAGTTCTTTGATGATGATCATTTTTATTCATTCACTGGGTGCTTTCTGTTGTATGTTTGTTTGTCTGTAAGGGGAAGCATAGTGGTGCTCCAGTACTGACTTAAAGATAAGTGGCACGGTGGCGCAGCGGTAGAGTTGCTGCCTTACAGGCACCAGAGACCCGGGTTCGATCCCGACGACGGGTGCTGCCTGTACGGAGTTTGCACGCTCTCCCCGTGACCTGCGTGGGTTTCCTCCAGTATCTTCGGTTTCCTCCCACACTCCAAAGATGTACAGGTTTGCAGGTTAATTGGCTTGGTATAAATGTAAATTGTTCCTAGTGCGTGTAGGACAGTGTTAGTGTGCGGAGATCGCTGGTGGACCGAATGGGCTTGTTTCCGCGCTGTGTCTCTAAACTAGACTAAAAATAAGCATAGCTGAAGAGCTGGGGCAGCGGAATATAATATTTATAAGACGCATTATTTTAGTCAAATGTGATTGCACTGAGAACTGAAAACAGATTACATCATCAGGAGGGGCGCAGCGGTAGAGTTGCTGCCTCACAGCGCCAGAGACTCTGGTTCGATCCTGACTACGGGCGCTGTCTGCACCAAGTTTGTACGTTCTCCCCGTGACCGCATGGGTTTTCTCCGGGTGCTCCGGTTTCATCCCACATCCCAAAGACGGGGGGATTTGCAGTTTAATTGGCCCCATGTGTGTCGGAAGTGGGGTGAGGAAGTGGGACAACATAGAACTAGTATGAACGGGTGATCGATGGTCGGCATGGACTCGCTGGGCCGAAGGGCCTGTTTCCATCCTGTATCTCCAAAATTGCTAGAATTGCTGCCTTACAGCACCATACCCCTCATCCTCGATTAGCAAGTTTAGTTTTGTTTACTTGAGTTAGAGAGACAGCGCGGAAACAGGCCCTTCGGCCCACCAAGTCCGCACCGTCCAGCCATCCCTGCGCACTAACACTACCTCACACACACACTGGGGGCAATTGACACTTACACCAAGCCAATTAACCTACCAACCTGTACGTCTTTGGAGTGTGGGAGGAAAGCGAGGATCTCGGGGAAAACCCACGCAGGTCACGGGGAGAACGTACCAGCACCGTACAGACTGCACCCGTAGTCGGGATCGAACCCGGGTCTTTGGCGCTGTAAGGCAGCAGGTTTCCCGCTGTACCGCCATGCCACCCAAGTGCATGGAACTATCCTACTGAGGATGGGAAAGGTTTGGGGGGATGTGGGCCAAATGCGGGAAAAAATGGGATTAGCCAAGATGGGGCACCTTGGTGGACATGGCCGGGTTGGGCCGAAGGGCCTGTTTCCATGCTGCATGGCTCTTTGACTCTGATTGTAAATGTGTTCTGATTACAGTGCACAGCCACGTGCGGGAATGGCTATCAGATGCGGGCTGTTCGATGCATTGCTGGGTCGTACGGCACAGTGGTCAATGACAATGAATGCAACGCTGCTACCAGACCCAGAGATACCCAGGCAAGTCCGCACCATCACCAGAATGTCAAAGCAATCAGGCAGCGTCTCTGGAGGATAGGCACAAGACGCTGGAATAACTCGGGGGGGTTATGTTTCAGTTTCAGTTTAGTTTATTGTTACGTGTACCGAGGTACAGTGAAAAGCTTTTGTTGCGTGCTATCCAGTCCAGCAGAAAGACTATACATGATTACAATCGAGCCATTTACGGTGCAGGCCAAGTCAACGGATATTTCTAAGGATGAGATAGATAGATTCTTGATTGGTACAGGTGTCAGGGGTTACGAGGAGAAGGCAGGAGAATGGAGTTAGGAGGGAGAGATAGATCAGCCATGATTGAATGGCAGAGTAGACTCGATGGGCCGAATGGCCTAATTCTGCCCCTGAACTCAGCGGGCCAGGCAGCATCTCTGGAGAAAAGGAATAGGTGATGTTTCGGGTCGAGGCCCTTCTTCAGACTAAGAGTCGGGTAAAATGGAAATGAGAAATATAGATGGAAAATTGAACAAATAAATGAAAGATACGCAAAAAGAAGCGATGATCAAGGAAAGGTGGAGCCCACAATGGTCCATTGTTGGCTGTGGGGTAGGTGACAACGGGTTATGGGGGCTGTGGAACTGAACAGGACGACAGTGAAACTAGTACAAGGACAAAGGTGGGGGAGGGATATCTGTGGAGGACATGGATAGGTGACGTTTCAGCTTAAACTCTAGGGGGCCTGTCTTAGGCGACCTTTTAGGTGAGTGCAGGAGACACTGCGCTTGTCTCATGATCGCCACATGGTCGCCACATGTTCGCTGGTGGTCTCTGGTGAGTCTCCTTCATGGACACGAGGAGTTCACGCATTCTGGGAACTAGTCGCGGCCTCAATATGGTCGCTGCAAATTATTCAACATGTTGCCATGGAGAAAATTGGTCGCCATGGAGAAAATCGATACTTTTGGCGTCGTAAGTGCAGTGGTAGTGGGGTTGCCATGTAGTTGTAGGTAGTTGAAGTAGCCGTAGGTAGTTTTAGTTAATCTCCTTTGCTGACTGGGCATTTTCATTGGCTCATTGGGGGGATAAAACGTAAGCACGAGTTTTCAGAACCAAGGAAAACCGACCGATAATGTTAAATGTCCGCTAAACTTCACAGCTATACACTGTGCTAGCCGTCTTAACCTTCCTGTTCATCGCGGTGTGTGTCTGTATTAACATGCATTTACACCGTGTGAATTTCAGCTCCCCCGCTTTCCCTGCCCCCCGCCTTTGCGATATGTGTGTGCGATATGTGTGTGCGTGTGTCACTCTTGACAGTCACTGTTCCAGTTCCTGGTTTTTCAGCAAGTGCCACGAGCTTGACACTCACCGGCAGTCCGCTGAAAAATCGCCTAAGTGGGACAGGCCCTGAAAGAATTGTCCCAACCCAAAACGCTGCCAATCGGCATCATCCGCAGATGCTGCCTGACCCGTTGAGATTTTATTTTTTCAAAAGTTAACTTTATTCAGAATAGAAATCACATGCAAAACAAACCCAATGCAAAAACTCTTTGCATCGTCTCAGTGTCTTGACGTCGACTAGGCGGTAGCTTGTCGTGGACATTGTCGTGGGGGGTAGGGTCCAGTCGCCTATGACAGTCGCCGGCAGTCGCCTAAAATATTGCTTAAGTGGGACAGGCCCTTTAGGAATAGAAACATAGAATGATAGAAAATAGGTACAGGAGTAGACCATTCGGCCCTTCGAGCCACCACTGCCATTCAATATGATCATGGCTGATAATCCAAAATCAGTACCCCGTTCCTGCTTTCTCCCCATATCCCTTGATTCCATCAGCCCCAAGAGCTAAATCTAACTCTCTCTTGAATACATACAGTACATTTCTCTTGAATGAAAATGAAACTTTTTGAAAGATAATTGGTTTTAATGGAAAGATGGAAAAGGCATCCTTTTACCTTCAGCCGCATGTTTTTATGTTGTAGGACTGTGAAATAACTCCTTGCCCCGATGCACATCCAGAGGAAAGAATACCGAATCAGATGGCCTACACGACGAAGTGGAGATTTGGATCGTGGACTCCTGTACATTTATTTGATTTTACTATTAACGTTAAATAACACATTTATTAAATAAAGTGGCACATGAACACATAATAACTAATTTATGATATTGATAGTGAATTAATATCAATACTGTTTATTTATTCTCGTTATAAATTAACGTTAACTTGCCATTCTAAAAAGTAGCTTTGTTTAAAGTTGGAGTGAATGTCAATTGACAACCAAATATCAATAACTTTTCTTATTAATATTAATAGTCATTGCCATTAACATTAATGATCCTTCCCATTCAACAGTGTTCGGCCACCTGTGGTAAGGGAACGAAGGAACGTTACGTTAGTTGTCGAGATCTTCATGGAGCGGTGGCGGATGAGTCCGCTTGCTTGCATCTCCCCAAGCCCCCATCCCGAGAGGAATGTCTTGTTAACCCTTGTGGTCGCTGGAAACCCCGTGAGTGGACACAGGTTAGAAAATTCCTCCTGAACGTTCCCGCAGCTGCTCAACCAAATTCCAATTCAAAAACCCAGTTTAAATTTTAGGTCTGAAGAAGGACCCGAAACGTCACCCATTCCTTCTCTCCAGAGATGCTGCCTGTCCCGCTGGGTTACGCCAGCATTTTGTGTCCATCTTCGGGGTAAACCAGCATCTGCAGTCCCTTCCTACAAATTTTAGTTTATTTTGAGTTTAGATAGACAGCACGGAAACAGGCCCTTCGGCCCGCCGAGTCTGCACTGGCCAGCAATCCCCGCACATTAACACTAACACACACTAACACACACACACACACACACACACACCAATTTACACTAATACCAATCCAATTAACCTACAATCCTGTACGTCTTTGGAGTGTGGGAGGAAACCGAAGATCTCGGAGAAAGCCCACGCAGGTCACGGGGAGAACTGTACAGACAGCACCCGTAGTCAGGATCGAACCCGGGTCTCTGGCGCTGCAAGTGCTGTAAGGCAGTAAATCTACCGCTGTTCCATCGTAGTGAGATGAGTTGCAATTTCATTTTCCACATTCTACCTGTTCCATTTTTCAGCGCAGTATATGATTTTACCAAAACCCAGATTTAATTAAAAGATATTTTCTTCCCACAATAAACATTCCGTGCCTGTAACAATGACGGCTCAGGGAGTAGATGATACAAATCTCAATGTCTACTCTGCACAGAATATCACAGTGCGGGGTGGTAGGCATTACATTTGGAAAAATATCGTAGATACCATGTCAAACGCTCTTCACAGCTCATGAAAACACACGCTCAATCAAAGACAGGTTGGGGACAAAGCAGAACACTTGGCTCCAAGTGCTGTTGCCTTCTTCACACGGGTAAAGACGTTTTACAAGAATTATTCCAGGAATGAGTGGGTTAGCATATGATGAGCTTTTGACAGTACTGGGCCTCTACTCACTGGAGTTTAGAAGGTTGAAGGGGGACCTTATTGAAACTTACAGAATAGTGAAAGGCATAGATACAGTGGATGTGGAATGGATGTTTTCACTGGTGGGAGAGTCTAGGACCAGAGGTCATAGCCTCAGAATTAAAGGGCGCTCTTTTAGAAAGGAGGTGAGGAGGAACTTCTTTAGTCAGAGGGTAGTTAATCTGTGGAACTCATTGCCACAGAGGGCTGTAGAGGTCCGGTCAGTGGATATTTTAAAGGTAGAGACAGACAAATTCTTGATTAGAATGGGTGTCAAAGGTTATGGGGAGAAGGCAGGAAAATGGGATTGGGAGGCAGAGATCAGCCATGATTGAATGGCGGAGTCGACTCGATGGGCCGAATGGCCTAATTCTACACCTATAACTTGTGAGCTTGTGAAACCAAGTGGTGTCATGCATTCTTGTCCTCTTGTTTTACCCCATGCAGTGTTCAGTGACGTGTGGCCAAGGCAAGGCGACCCGCCAGGTGATCTGCATGAACTACAAGAGCCAGGTGATTGGCGAGAGTGAGTGTGACCCGGACGACCAGCCCAGGATCGAGCAGGAGTGCTCCATGCCATCGTGCAGCCAGCGACACAACGGCTACCTCTTCCCCCGGCCCAAGATGCTGCCCACACACGGGGACCCCGACTACACCCAGCTCCACGGCAGTCAGTGGAGGACCGGCCCCTGGGGAGCGGTACGTAGCCCTTCCTCACAGACACCAGCAACCGCCGATGTTGCTTACAGAGTCACAGAGTGATACAGTGTGAAACAGGCCCTTTGACTACCCCGTTCCTGCCTTCTCCCCATATCCCCTGACTCCGCTAGCTTTAAGAGCTCTATCTAACTCTCTCTTGAAAGTAATCCAGAGAACCGGCCTCCACAGCCCTCTGAGGCAGAGAATTCCACAGACTCACAACTCTCTGTGTGAAAAAGTGTTTCCTCGTCTGTTGATTACAATAGACAATAGCTGCAGGAGTAGACCATTCAGCCCTTCGAACCAGCACCGCCATTCAATGTGATCATGACTGATCATCCACAATCAGTACCCCGTTCCTGCCTTCTCCCCATATCCCCTGACTCTGCTAGCTTTAAGAGCCCTATCTAACTCTCTCTTGAAAGCATCCAGAGAATTGGCCTCCACTGCCTTCTGAGGTACAGAGGTACAGTGAAAGCATGTTGGCCGGTGTGGGCGAATTGGGTCGAGTGGGCCTGCTTCCACGCTGTATCACTCTGAGTCTCTGACTCTAATTACCGTTGTGACTTGGGCAAGGAGCGGACCTGCCTTTTAATTGTGGCTCAGCTTCTGGCCTTGCGTGTGTCCGCAGTGTTCGAGTACGTGCGCGGGTGGGTTCCAGCGGCGGGTGGTCGTCTGCCAGGATGAGGATGGGTACGACGCCAACAATTGCGCGGAGCAGGCCAAGCCTATGGAGATGAGGTCGTGCGAGTCTGGACCTTGCCCGCAGTGGATCTACGGCAACTGGGGAGAGGTACGTTTCACCGTCATCCTCGCCGCTCGCCGCTCGCCGCTCGCCCTTTCTTCCTTGGTTAGAAGACGTATGGCAAATCCTGCATTCATCTAAAATGAATTATCTGCTGACCATGTAGATTTTTTTAAACTCCACAAGTCCTGAACAGGCTTCCTAGCTATTATCATTCATTGCAAAAAAAAATTTGTGATCTTACCTGGATTTGTTAGAATGATTTGTAATCCAGCACTTTGCTATTAATAAATCGGCTATATAAAATGTGTGGTGATAATCCCAATGCTCGAGACTGATACAGCACGGAAACAGGACCACCTTCTCCACACAGACCAACGTGCCCCATCTACACTTGCCCGCGTTCCCATGTATCCCTCTAAACCTTTGTGTAGGAGGGAACTGCAGATGCTGGTTTACACCGTAGATGGACACAAAATGCTGGAGTAACTCAGCAGGTCAGGCTGCATCTCTGGAGGAAAGGAATAAGTGATGTTTCGGGTCAAGACGCTTCTTTAGACTCTCAACCCGAAACATCACCTATTGCTGCCCGACCTGCTGAGTTACACCAGCATTTTGTATCTATCTTCCTTCTAAACCTTTCGTATACGAGTACCTGTCGAAGTATCTTTTCAATGCTACTTATAATGCCTACCTCAACTACCTCCTCTGGCAGCTCATTCCCTATGGCCAGCAATCTCGGTGAGAAAAAAGTTGTCCCTCAGATCCCTGTTAAATCTTTCCCATCTCACCTTGTCATATTCCCGTATCTTGCCAATTACCATTTAATTGACAATAGACGATAGGTGCAGGAGTAGGCCATTCGGCCCTTCGAGTCAGCACCGCCATTCAATGTGATCACGGCTGATCAATCCCAATCAGTACCCCGTTCCTGCCTTCTCCCCATATCCCCTGACTCCGCTATCTTTAAGAGCCCTATCTAGCTCTCTCTTGAAAGTATCCTGAGAACCGGCCTCTACTGCCCTCTGAGGCAATAAATTCCACACTCACCACTCTCTGTGAGAAAAAGTGTTTCCTCGTCTCCGTTCTCAATGGCTTACCCCTTATTCTTAAACTGTGGCCCCTGGTCCTGGACTCCCCCAACATCGGGAACAAGTTTCCTGCCTCTAGCGTGTCCAAACCCTTATATGTTTCAATGAGATCTCCTCTCATCCTTCTAAACTCCAGAGTGTACAAGCCCAGCCGCTCCATTCTCTCAGCATATGACAGCCCCGCCATCCCGGGAATTAACCTTGTAAACCTGCGCTGCACTCCCTCAATAGCAAGATCAGCTGGATTACCATAAAGATCGACCGGACATTGGTCATCTCTGTACTGTTTTTATTACCACACTTCCTGGCGATCCCAGTGGAACAATGGGATCTCCTACGTCTTCCCGGTGTCTTTCTCATCACCTTGGCAATATTCCTTCTTATCTGCATCTTTCCCTTCTGGACCACCTGTTTCTTCACCTCCGGCCTCCCCCTAACGGTAGGATCAGATTTCTCCGATCGACTACTGTTGCCTGCCACATTCTTCTCTCAAGTCCGTAAAACAGAATTAAGTTTCCACGGACAATGTCTGAAAATATTCTATTCACAGTTTGCGTACACCGGTTTTACGCCGCCCGCGAACATTGAAGTCACTTTTCAATTTGTTATTATCGAAAGGTATTTATTTTTTTTGTGGGGGGGTTTCTAAAGGGGAGTTTCTGCAAGTTTGTTCAACTTTCAATTTCCCTCTGATTTGTGTTCCCTCCTTCCCCTCCCCGTCCCAGCTTTCCCACAGCCCACTGTCTCCGCCTCTTCCTTTCTTCTTCCCGCCCCCCCCACCCCCCCACATCGGTCTGAAGAAGGGTCTCGACCCGAAACGTCACCTGTTCCTTCGCTCCATAGATGCTGCCTCACCCGCTGAGTTTCTCCAGCACTTTTGTCTACCTTTGTTGCAAAGTCATAGAAACATAGAAAATAGGTGCAGGAGTAGGCCATTTGGCCAATCGAGCCTGCACCGCCATTCAATATGATCATGGCTGATCATCCAACTCAGTATCCTGTACCTGCCTTCTCTCCATACCCCCTGATCCCTTTAGCCACAAGGGCCACATCTAACTCCCTCTTAAATATAGCCAATGAACTGGCCTCAACTACCTTCTGTAGCAGAGAGTTCCAGAGATTCACCACTCTCTGTGTGAAAAATGTTTTTCTCATCTCGGTCCTAAAAGATTTCCCCCTTATCCTTAAACTGTGACCCCTTGTTCTGGACTTCCCCAACATCGAGAGCAATCTTCCTGCATCTAGCCTGTCCAACCCCGTAAGAATTTTGTAAGTTTCTATAAGAAGCCTCCCTCAATCTTCTAAATTCTACCGAGTACAAGACGTTATCACTTCCCCCCAGCCCCCCCCCACCCCCAACCCCGCTAACGAGCCTGTTGTTGGCGTCACATTTCCAGTGTAACCGAGAGTGCGGAGGGGGAGTGAGAACAAGGCTCGTTATTTGCCAGCTACCAAACGGACGGAGGCTAAACGATCAGAACTGTGAAATTCTGGACAAGCCGCCCGACCGCGAACAGTGCCACACGCGAGCGTGTCCCACAGATGATGCCTGGCACCGTAGCCGCTGGAGCTTGGTACGATAACCCTTCTATTTATATAACTTACTTCATCGGTCTATGGATACAGTAGTTTATATAATACAAAAGTTCTGCTTAATGCCAGGGTATAGTTTTGTAAATTTTCACTTTTTTGTGAGTTTACATTGATTATTTCCGAATCGAAACCATGCTGCTGTTAACTATAAGGCCAGTAATCGACAGTGCACAGTTATTTATCTACCTTAAATCACATTCAATTGGTGCAAAAGTGTCTTCTCGTATCAAACGTAGCTGGGAGTTTGTTTGTGGTTGGCCTCTCTATTGAAGGTCGCTCAGTTCTTACTATTCAGTCGGCTCTTTAAGTTCCTTCTGTCAGTGAGCAGTGTTATTGGATTTGTGTTAGGCTTATGTACCTTTTAGGCCATTTTACCTCTCAAAGCTGTCATCAATCAGCAGGGACAATCTTTGGCTTCAGAGACAGTGGTTAGGGCGATCGCAGCGCCAGAGCCCCGGGTTCGATCCTGACCACGGGTGCTGTCTGTACGGAGTTTGTACGTTCTCCCCGTGACCTGCGTGGGTTTTCTCCGGGAACTTCGGTTTCCTCCCTCACTCCAAAGACGTACAGGTTTGTAGGTTAATTGGCTCGGTGCGATAAATGTCAAAAATCGTCCCTAGTGCAGGATAGTGTTAATGTGTGGGGTGGGGGGGATTGCTGTTCGGCGTGGATTCGGTGGGCCGCAGGGCCTGTTTCCATGCTGGATCTCTAAACAACAAACAACACAGAAATTGCCCATTTATTCCTGATTTTCCACTATCTGAGATGGAGATGAAAGTCAGGTGGGATTTGCAGTATTCCCGTTCAACATAAAATGGTGCCTCAAATCTCCAATGCAACTGATATCACCACCCAATGGTCAATGATTTCTCTATTATCAAGTGTACCGACATGCAGTTAGATTCTCTTTCTTTGCATGCAGATCAGTGAGATTATGGCCAATATCGTACATAAGTACAATACCCAGTCAGCACACAATGCAAAGAAACAGCCCACTGAGTGTGCATGCAAGAGTCGCCAGGTTTTGGCGCCATTTATACAGGCTCAACTTCAGCTGCACGTCCGTTCTTCCTACTATCCCTTGTCCAGCATCCGCTGCCGTCTCCGACTCCCTCCACCACCCCTCTCCGGTTCGTACGTTCAGAAGTACATTACTTCTAGGAGCAGAATTAGGTCATTCGGCCCATCACATCTGCTCTGCCATTCAATCATGGCTGATCTATCCCTCCCATCTAACCCCATTCTCCTACCCTCTCCCCATAAATCCCTGACACCCATACTATAATAATAATAATAATAATAATGTCTTTATTTTATTTATATAGCACATTTTTAGTCAACTTGCATTGACCCCAAAGTGCTTCACATAATTACATCCACACACATACTAATCAAGAATCTTATCTATCTTCGCCTTAAAAATGTCCATTGACTCGGCCTCCACAGCCTTCTGTGGCAAAGAATTCCACAGATTCACCACCCTCTGACTAAAGAAATTCCTCCTCATCTCCTTCTTAAAGGAACGTCCTTTAATTTTGAGGCTATGCCCTCTAGTCCTAGACTCTCCACTGGTGGAAACATCCTCTCCACGTCCACTCTATCCCGGTTCCCACTCTTCAGGGGTGACCAGGAACGGGTTCTGCTAGATTCCCCCCCAAGTTTCCATCTATGCATCTCCCAGCCACCTCTCACTTCAAGAACTATACATATATCTGTGAAAAATGATATCTCCTTGGAGTATATCAAAAATGCTTCTTCACAATCTGAACAAGCTACTTGTCATGAGTATCGTCCACAGAACCCACCTTCACATCTACAAGAAGTATTATGCGGCACGGTGGCGCAGCGGTAGAGTTGCTGCCTCACAGCGCCAGTGACCCGGGTTCCATCCTGACTCCTGGTGCTTATCCGTGCGGAGTTTGTACGTTCTCCCTGTCACCTGCGTGGGTTTTCTCCGGGATCTCCGGTTTCCTCCCACACTCCAGGTTTGTACGTTAATTGGCTTGGTATAAGTGTAAATTGTCCCTTGTGTGTGTGTGTGTGTGTGTGTAGGATAGTGTTCGCTGGTCGGTGCGGACTACCCGGGCCGAAGGGCCTGTTTCCGCGCGCTATCTCTAAACTAAATATATAGGCCAGTTCAGAAGTTAAGCAGGGTAATGTTTTGAACTGTCACATAACTTATCAGGTAACTTTCCGCTATCAACCTCCATCCAGTTTCATATCAAGGACAAGACATGCAAGAAAGGGTCAATAGATTTAATCAACCTCTACTTGAACACCAACTAATCACCTCAGAAACTTATAAACAGTTATGTTAAGAAGGGAATTTTTCCGATCCAGTACTTGGGCACGGTTTGTCCTCCATATTTTTACGTTTATTTTGTGAGAACATAATATGTGCATTGCTCATCAATGTGTTTACATTTAAAATCCCAGACCTGCTCGGCAGATAAGTTACTGCAGCAGTCAAAATGGTACTGATTCATGTCACTTAGGCTCAGATAAGATTGTGTACCACAGGTAAGTCATCGTGCTTAGGCAATCAAGCGAAGGAAATAGCCAACGTTTCGGGCCGAGACCCTTCTTCAGTCTTTGGGCCTGAAACGTTGCCTATTTCCTTCGCTCCATAGATGCTGCCGCACCCACTGAGTTTCTCCAGCATTTTTGTCTACCTTTGATTTTCCAGCATCTGCAGTTCCTTCTTGAACAACGTGCTTAGGCAATTATGTGTCTGCGTTGTGATCCAAGGTTACTAAGGCCTGTTTTTTATTTGCATCTTCGGCTCTCTCCTCCAACACTTTCCCAGTCCCTGCAGTTTTTCATTTTGGTCACCTCAGGTCCAAACACAATGCAACGTGAAAGTTGGAGTCGACGGGCAGGCAGAGTTGGCTGGTTTATTTTACATTAGCGATTAGAAACTGCTTGTGCGCCCTGGCTCATTAGAAATCAGTTTGAAGCAAAATGCCATTTTGCACATTGCACATAAGGAGTATCAAGAGAACATATCCAAACACGGGTAAATATGGAACAACCATAGATACAGGACGTCCATGTACATTACTGTCGTGGAAAAGGTGATCCTTGGTTATTTTTTGGGCAAGGTGAGATTTCATTTTACCTCCCCATCCGCTCATGAACATTAACCAGTGACCTCAGTAAAATGGAGTTGGTTGGATGCTAATCAAACTCCTAACTGCCTTGCCTCCTCCATCTGCCTCCATCCTCCAGGACGGCACGGTGGCGCAGCGGTAGAGTTGCTGCCTTACAGCGCTTGCAGCACAGGGTTCCATCCCGACCACGGGTGCTATCTGTGCGGAGTTTGTACGTTCTCCCCGTGACCCGCGTGGGGTTTTCTCCGAGATCTTCGGTCTCCTCCCACAAAGACGTAGAGGCTTGTAGATTAATTGGCTTGGTGTCATTGTAAATTGTCCCTGGTGTGTGTAGGATAAGAGTTAATGTGCGGGGATCGCTGGTCGGCGCGGACCCGGTGGGCCGAAGGGCCTGTTTCCGCGCTGTATCTCTAAACTAAACAAACCAAAAATCAGATACCCTTGTTAAGAACTAATGGAATGGAAATGCTTATTAATGTAAGATGTTAAATTTGTAACAAACCACTTGGGGGATAATTTCATGAATCGGACTTGCCGATGAACACACCCTTCGCTGTAAAAAAAATGTGCTCAAGCAAACAATATACAGAAGCGAGAAAGGACAAACTTACTCTGTACTAAGACGCAATTTCACTACATATTTACAAGCAAGATAGTGTTGGCTTGCAGTGATATTTTCAGTATTTTATTTGAAATCATTTTGATTCTCTCCTACACAATATTCTCCTATTCAATGACATTTATAGATCAAAACTACTTTTAATCATATTTCTAGATTTTTTTACAAAATTTCTATAAGCAGTTTATACAGTTTTGGGTTAACAGTATTATCAACAGTATTTTTCTGGTTAACTGATCTTATACATTAGATACCCTGGCAATTTAAGCATTTATATTAAAAAAAATAATGTACATATTGCTAAAGAGCTTAATTTATTAATGAAGTATTTTGCTCCCATTTTAAATGTGTAAATATTTTAAGGTGCAGAGTAAAGTTTATGATCGTGGCATATTCAAGAGCGGACGAAATGTTTAATTATGTTTTTTGTTCTTCGACAATCCTGGTGCTAAATTGCCAACGTCAATAGAAATGTATCTTCTATATATTTGCTTTAATGATGTGTACAAAAGAGTTCTGTACAGTTGACAGGTTTACATTAAACCTAAATATTAAACGATGTTTTTGAGCTGTTTTTGCAGTGTAAGTTTAATTGTAAGTGGGAAAGTTTCACATTCGCTGAACACCTCCGCTCAGTCCCCCTAGACCTACGCGATCTCCCGGTTGCTAAACACTTTAACTCCCCCTCCCGTTCCCACACTGACCTTTCTGTCCTGGGCCTCCTCCACTGTCCGAGAGAGAGGCCCAGCGCAAATTGGAGGAACAGTACCTCATATTTCGCTTGGGTGAATTGATGTTCCCTAACTTCAAATAACCCTTGCTTTCCCCATCTCCCTCCATCCCTCCCCCATCCAAGTTTCACTGTCCTCCTGATTATATTTTATCTCTGTATGCCTCGTTGTCAACTTCTCCCAGCTAACAATGATCTACTCTACATTTTCCGCGAACTTTGTCCCCTTTGATCTCTTGTTTTCACACCCCACCCTTCCATATCTCTGTGTCTCCTTCTCCCCAGACTCTCAGTGAAGAAGGGTCTCGACCTGAAACGTAGCCCATTCCTTCTCCCCAGAGATGCTGCCTGTCCCGCCCGCTGAGTTACTCCAGCATTCTGTGTCTATCTTCCATTTCTGGAGAGACAACATAACTTAACAAAATCTGATTCAGAGCTGAAAGATTTTAGCCACTGCACAACTAGAATGATGGTGCTAATTTTCAGTGAATTCTGTTCATTATCTTTGTGTCACACATTTGCTACTTTAATCGAGCTTTTTCATTCAAGTTTCAAAATTAAACTATTTAAGGAGAAAAAGCCTACACCCCAAACACAAATAAAGATTTGTAACCTCAGAAAAATATACTTTCTTTTTTTTACGCCTATATAACGATCAAAACCTGTCTGGATTATTGTCAAGTACTTCCTTCTGAAAACACATTTAATGGAATCCTCTATTGCTTTATTGAGGGGAATAAATTTAAATAATGGATTCACTGAACATATTCACATTACAAAAACTTTGAGCTATCGAGGACATGGCTTTTACATAACGGAACAGCTGGTAGTGCTGCTGCCTCACAGCGCCAGAGTCCCTGGTTCGATCCTGACCTCATGTGCTGTCTGTGTGTGGAGTTTGCACGTTTTCCCGGTGACCGCGTGGGTTTCCTCCGGGTGCTCCGGTTTCCTCCCACATCCCAAAGGCGTGCGGGTTTGTGGGTTAATGGGCCCCAGAGTGCGGAGGGAATGTGGATGAGAAAGTGGGATAAACTTAGGCCTAGAGTGGATGGATGATCGATGGCCGGCGTGGACTCCGTGGGCTGAAGGGCCTGTTCTTGTGTTGCGTCTTTCAATCAATTCAATCAATATTATTGCAATTAGCTGGGATAATAATCAAAGTTTATCTGAATTCTGAAGGGTGATTCTCTATTTTATCATGTCTAACTCAATCAAATGTGATATTAAGCATTTTATAATTGCTTCAGAAAAACGTAATCCTACTTTGATGTTGTCAAGCTGGAATGGGTGCAGAGAAGGTTTACGAGGATGTTGCCTGGATCTGAGCTATCGGGAGAGGTCGACCAGGCAAGGACTCTATTCCTTGGAGCGCAGGAGGATGAGGGGTGATCTTATAGAGGTGCATAAAATCGTGAGAGGAATAGATCGGGTAGACGCACAGAGTCTCTTGCCCAGAGTTGGGGAGAACCAGTGGACAGGTAGTACTGCTGCCTCATGCCTCCGGGGATCTGGACTTGATCAGGTGCTGTCTGTGTGGAGGTTGCAAGCTCCTTGTGTGACCACATGGGTTTCCTCCAGTTTCCTTCCATACCCCATGGATTGTAGGCTAATCGGGTACTGTAAATTGTAATGTAGATTAAAGGCAAAAATAATCAAACTGGTGGGGTTGTGAGAGAGAATAAAATGGAGAGGGGATGGGATTAGTTTAGTTTAATTGAGAGATACAGCACAGAAATAGGCCCTCCACAAGCCTGCACGTCTTTGGCATGTGGGGGGAACCAGGAGGAAACCCACGCAGGTCACGGGGAAAATGTACAAACTCTGTGCAGACAGCACCCGTTGTCAGGATCGAACCTGGGTCTCTGGCACTGTGAGGCGGCAACTCTACCGCTGCACCATGGTGTCGCCCTAATGTGATTGCTGACATAGAGACACAGAAAATAGGTGCAGGAGTAGGCCATTCGGCCCTTCGAGCCTGCACCGCCATTCAATATGATCATGGCTGATCATCCAACTCAGTATCCTGTACCTGTATCCTGACCCAGGAGATGGTATGAACTCATGAAGTGAATGGCTACTTTCTGTGATGTTATTAGTGAAAGATTCTGCGACATGAGGTTGTAGTTTTAGTTGCATTAACATTAACTTTGTGAATGAATTCGGTGTCTCTTTTCAATTTTACAATGAAGCCATTTCAACATGCATTTATTTTGCTTATAAACTCCCTCGTTTAAAATTAGACGCCACATACTAGCGCAGTGACAGAATCCAATGGTCTGTCAATATTTTAAACTGAACCCACCATAACAAACAAGGTCTTTGTTTGCATTGCTGGTGTGAATATTTTGTTGCCATGGTAACCCGTCTTTCCCAGTTGCGAGTTGCAAAAATCATTTCTTTAAATCAAACCTAAATAGATATTTACAGTATTCACAGTGAATACATTTTATAATTCAACCAACCCTCTGCAGTGTTTAGTATTCAACAAATTCCAAGATGGCGCCCAGCCCTGACGACTGTTTGCCCGCTAGCCTCAGAAGCAGCTCCCCAAGCACATGGTACAATCGCTCCACACTCTTAAATCTCTATTGAACGTTATTCCCTTATCATGTATCTATCTATACACTGTAAATGGCACGATTGTAATCATGTATTGTCTTTAGTTTAGTTTAGAGATACAGCGCGGAAACAGGCCCTTCGGCCCATCGGGTCTGCGCCGACCAGCGATCCCCGCACATTAACACTACCCTACACCCACTAGGGACACTTTGTACATTTACCAAGTCAAATAACCTACAAACCTGTAGGTCTTTGGAGTGCGGGAGGAAACCAGAGATCTAGCAGACAACCCATGCAGGTCACGGGGAGAACGTACAAACTCCGTACATACAGCACCCGTAGTCGGGATCGAACCCGGTTCTCCGGCGCTGCATTCGCTGTGAGGCAGCAACTCTACCGCTGCGCCACCGCGACCGTTTCCGCTGACTGGTTAGCACGCAACAAAAGCTTTTCACTGTACCTCGGTACACGTGACAATAAACTAAACTGAAAACTGAAACACTGATTGCTCTATGTTAAAACATGCTGAAACTTTGGCTAATTGGCCGATTTTCTGGCAATTGGTGGTTGGCACCTCCTTTAACCCGGAAAGAAGGACCTCCACTACCCGAAAAGACCCCCAAAAATTGTAAATGGTCTCTAGTGTGTAGGGTAGTGCTAGTGTACGGGGTGATTGCTGGTCAGTGCGGACTCTGTGGGTTGAAGGGCTTGTTTCCTTGCTGAATCTCCCAAGTTGTAATATCAAAAAAGTGGAAGTAGGAAATATCAGCCCTTTGCCATCTACAGCAGAGTACATGGACAAGTCGTGGCCTTGGGGTTAGGGAAAGAGTCCAGAGAAATACCATCGAACTGGGAAATCATTCCTGAATTTGCTCCCCTCCATTTTTCGCTGTTTGTTCAGAAAAACAAACTAATTTCTTAACCATTTGCTAAGAAACCAAAATTATAGCTTGAGCTTTTCTTTATTCAAGACAAACCACTTTCTGATAAGATGGACCACAAATGGCTGGAGTAACTCAGCGTGGCAGGCAGCATCAATGGAGAGAAGGAATTGGTGACGTTTCAGGTCGAGACCTTTCTTCAGACTGAAGAAGGTGTCTGAAGAAAGGTCTCGACCCAAAACGTCACCCATTCCTTCCATCCAGAGAGGCTGCCCGTCCCGCTGAGTTACTCCAGCATTTTGTGTCTATCTTTGGCATAAACCAGCATCTGCAGTTCCTTCCTGCACGCACTTTCCGATAAGGATCTGAGTACTGATGTTAGCTTTCCCATTCAAACCACCGAAGGCTTAGATAGTTATGGACGGCAATTCCAGATATCTGATGAATGTTTACCCAAGCACCCGGAATATGAAGGATGGCGCGTATGAACATGGGTCTGTTTGTGGACTTGTTTAATGGCAGTAACCAAAGGGGTGCAAAAAACTACTGTTAAAGAAGGAGAAATGGAAATGAAAGAGCAAAAGACACACAAGAGAAGAGAAGAAGACAAAAACAGCAGAGGACAGCCATCAGAAATAGGTAAGCAAGTGATTATATTCTGACTTTGGCAAATGCTACCTTAGACCAATTTGTAGTTCTTTAACAGTGATGGATCGAGATAATATCTTTCATTTAAATACCCAACACTTGAAAGGGTGAGGATATCATGATCTAATTGAGTCTGATTCCTTGTGCAAGTGGATCACTTGATCACTCGGTATTAGAAACATAGAAACATAGAAACATAGAAAATAGGTGCAGGAGGAGTCCGTTCGGCCCTTCGTGCCAGCACCGCCATTCATTGTGATCGTGGCTGATCGTCCCCAATCAATTTGATGAAGAATAAGAAGAAATTGAAATACGATGCTGAAAATGAACAAAATCTGATTTGTGCTGAAGGTTTAAAGAAGATTCAGGTCCAAAGACGTGCAGGTTTGTAGGTAAATTGGCTTGGTATAAATGTAAATTTCCCTAGTGTGTGTAGGATAGTGTTGATGTGTGGGTATTGCTGGTCGGTGCGAACTCGATGGGCCGAAGGGCCTGTTTCCTGTATCTCTAAACTAAACTAAATTGAAAAGATGAATTATTGCTCCAATTGTCATACTTTTGAAAATGTATCATGTTTTGCAATGAATCAGAGGCAATAACAATTAAATTATTAGGTTGAGGGGCTGCACGGTGGCGCAGCGGTAGAGTTGCTGCCTCACAGCACCAGAGACCCGGGTTCGATCCTGACTACGGTTGCTGTCTGTATGGAGTTTGTACTTTCCCCATGTGACCTTGTGGGTTTTCTCCGGGTGCTCCGGTTTCCTCCCACACTCCAAAGACGTACAGGTTTGTAGGTTAATTGGCTTTGGTTAAAAAAAAAAAAGTGTAAATTGTCCCTAGTGTGTAGGATAGTGATAGTGTGCAGGAGTAGTCGCTGGTTGGTGTGGACTCGGTGGGACAAAGTGTTTCCACACTGTATCTCTAACGTCCAAAGACTCTGAAAATACAAGTGCACAAATTATTCCATATCTGCGTGCTAAATTTATGGAATATTTCATTGTTGTCTGCTGTTGACTTTCGAATAAATTTGCGATAAGTTTTCCGAGCCAAGAGGTTCTGATGATATCACCCAGACTTTATTATTTCTTCATCTTGATAAATATGACAACTATGGTATAGAAATGATCATGCTATTAGTCTGAATTGATGGTTGTAAGCATGTTATTTGCTCTCATCACAATGTGATATACCACTGGTAAATTCATTCTGAAAGGATTTATTCCCAGTAAATGTGTTTGGAAATGATTATGCACATCTGAAAAGAGCAATGGGTTTTTTTTGTCATTATTTTGGATAACGATCCGCCAGATATTGTTCGTTGTTTTTGATGAAGCGACAAATGTTATTGCTGGGAGATGCAAGGAACTGCAGGTGCTGGAATCTTGAGGAAAACACAGAGTGCTGGAGGTCCTCGGTGGGTCAGGCTGCATCTGTGGAAGGGAATGGACGGGCGATGTTTCAGGTCAGGATGACAAGGAGACAAAATGGTCTCGGATATTGAGAGAGGAGGAGTGAAATGTGAAGCCGGAGGAAGGATATTGGTTGGTGGGGGGGGGTGGAAGAAATGGGTGTGCAAAAGGGGGTGAGAACACAGTTTGTATGTGCTTGTGTGTGAGCGCATGTGCGTTGTGTTTATGGGCATGCGTGTGTTGTGTGAGTGTAGTGTATGCACACGTGCGTTGTGTTTGCGCGCGCTTGCGTGTGTGAGTGTGCGTGCGTGTGTTTATCTAGTAAGTCAGGGGTGATGGTATTAGCAAGATCTAGCCCTTTAAATATTTCACAGTTTATACATTACTCGACAGCACATGAAACCAACAGAATGCATTAGCGTATGTGAGCAAACTTTATCTTACTACTCTAATGAGTGTCAAAGGTAAATCCTAAAATTGCTTGCGCATTTCTGAGCAGCTTTCCAGCTTGTTCATTATTAACCTGGCTTCACATTCTCCGATACTAATGAGCAAATACTGGGAATTTGAATCTGTGAAAGGCCACATGCAAAGTTATCTGCAGCCCAGTACATATTGTGCTGTAGCGTTCCGTCTGTTGACATTCTTGGCCTCGCTGCCCGCTTTGATCTCAGCAGAAATCCTTGCATTTCCTCGAAAGAAGGCAGCCTTGCCAAAGTGCGGTGTACTTTTATCAACTCTTGTGGGTTTCAAAAAAGTCTGCTCAACAAATCGGAGGAACTGCAGTGGTCGGCTATATCTTCATGATATAAACATTACCTGTCATACTGCGAGGTTAACATGCATTTTATGTCGACACAAATCAGAACATAGAACATAGTTTAGTTTAGTTTAGAGATACAGCGCGGAAACAGGCCCTTCGGCCCACCGAGTCCACGCCGACCAGCGATCCCTGCACACTTGCACCATCCTACACACACTGGGGACAATTTTTACTATTATACCAAGTCAATGAAGTTACAAACCTGTATGTCTTTGGAACATAGAACAGTACAGCACAGGAACAGGCCATTCGGCCCCACAACCCGTTGCTGCTCTGTGTCTTTAAACTAAACTAAACTTAACTTAACGACGCAAGTACTGAGAAAGTAAAGTCAATTTTTTGAAAATGTGGCGATATTTTGCATCTCTTGGGGAAGGAAGTCCATTCGAGAGACTTTTATCCTGAAGCTGCATAACATTTCTCCTCCCTCATGTGGCCCCATTCTGGCGTTGTTCCTGCTGACCCCATTACTCGCATTGCAAGCTAATCGTCCGCAAAGAGTTAGCAATCTCCTCCCGAGGATTTGTTGAGCTTGAATATAATAGCGCTGGTAAACGCTTGCAGAGATGGCGATGTGCGATTACGCCTCACTCATTCCACCCAACGTGATGCAGCAAGCAGTCTGCGTGCTGCCTGGTCATGGGCCTGTATACTCTGGAGTTTAGAAGGATGAGAGGGAATCTTATTGAAACACATAAGATCATAAAGGGTTTGGACACGAGCCTATAAATAAAATACATCAATTCCACCGCTGCTCTCTCCAGAAGGCCGACTAATGGTATTCACAACAAAATGGGCAAACTCAAACCTCAATGGCTTGGACACACTAGAAGCAGGAAACATGTTTTTTTTGTCGATGTTGGGGGAGTCCAGAACCAGGGGCCACAGTTTCAGAATAAGGGGTAAGCCATTTAGAACGGAGATGAGGAAACACTTTTTCACATGAGTTATGAGTCTGTGGAATTCTCTGCCTCAGAGGGCGGTGGAGGATGGTTCTCTGGATACTTTCAAGAGAGAGCTAGATAAGGCCCTTAAAGATAGTGGAGCCAGGGGATATGGGGAGAAGGCAGGAATGGGGTACTGATTGGGGATGATCAGCCATGATCACATTGAATGGTGGTGCTGGCTCGAAGGGCCGAATGGCCTACTCCTGCACCTGTTGTCTATTGGTCATTAGAGTGACCAAATAGCACACACCCCTTACTAACCTTTCTTTTAACTTGTGTAGGAAGGAACTGCAGATGCTGGTTTACACCAATGATAGACACAAAATGATGGAGGAACTCAGTGGGGTCAGGCAGCATCTCTGGAACAAAGGAATGGGTGATGTTTCGGTTCGGATCGGGTCTGAAGAAGGGCCTCGACCCGAAACGTCACCCATTCCTTCTCTCCTGAGATGCTGCCTGTCCCCACATAGTTACTTGTTTTCTTTAAGAAGGAACTGCAGATGCTGGAAAAATCGAAGGTAGACAAAAATGCTGGAGAAACTCAGCGGGTGAGGCAGCATCTATGAAGTGAAGGAATAGGTGACGTTTCGGGTCCATGGTTTCCTCCCACACTCCAAAGATGTACAGAGTCTACAGAGATGTGTAGAGTTTGCATGGTCTCCCTGTGGACGTTTGTAGGTTAATTAGCCTCTGCAAATTGCCTCCAGTATGCAGGGAGTGGATGAGAAGGTGGGATAGCACAGAACGTGTGTGAATGGGGGATCGAAGGTCGGTGCGGACCCGGTGAGCCTGAAGAAGGGTCTCGACCCGAAACGTCACCCATTCCTTCTCTCCAGAGACGCAGCCTGTCCCGCTGAGTTACTCCAGCTTTTTGTGTCTATCTTCGGTGGGCCTAAGGTCCTGTCTCCGAGCTGTATCTCCAAGTTTAAAGGGATCCAACCTATCAGCGGAAGGTCATGAGACCTAGCCTGGAGCCAAGTGTAACGGGCTTGTCCCACTTGGCGATTTTTATCGGCGACTGCCGGCGTCATTGACTGACGTATCAGGGTCGCTGAAAGATGTTGATCATTTCAAAATCCAGCGGCGACAAAAAAAATTTTGCGACACTTGAGGAGACGCCGCTCGTCAATACGTCATCATGCCGCGTCACGCCCGCGTCACGCCTTGACTTTTTTGGTGACCTGATACGTCAGACAATGATGCCGACAGTCGCCGAAAAAAATCGCCAAGTGGGACAGGCCCTTGCATACTAGGGACAATTTACAATTTTGTTTTACTGAAGCCATTTGAGCTACGTATTTGGAGTGTGGGAGGAAACCGGAAAACCCGGAGAAAACCCACGTGGGTCACAGGGAGAACGTACAAGCCCAGTACAGACAGCAACCGTAGCCAGGATCGAACCCGGGTCACTGAGGCTGTGAGGCAGCAACTCTACCGCTGCACCACCATGACGCTATCCTGCCACTGGACCGACCCCAAGTACTGAGTTGAATAACAGACACAAAGTGCTGGAGTAACTCAGCAGGTCAGGCATGTCAGCATCTCTGGAGAACATGGACAGGTGACTTTTGAGATGCAATGCCTGCTTCCCAAGAAAATATGGGTGAAATAAATCATGACATTGAACATTTAAATTAAGTTTATAGTAAGTTTATTTGCTTTCATTCTCCTGAAGAGTGTGTTGTGTACAACGGGTTGTGCAGGCGACAAGTAATTGGTGAGTTGGTTTGTGTTGAGGGTGTGATCAGGAACCTGAAACAGACACAAAAAGCTGGAGCAACTCAGCGGGACAGGCAGCATCTCTGGAGAGAAGGAATGGGTGACGTTTCGGGTCGAGACCCTCGACCCGAAACGTCACCCATTCTTTTTGCGTCTATCTCTGGTTTAAACCAGCATCTGCAGTTCCTTCCTGCACATCAGGAACCTTAACCATTCTCTCCGCAGCTAGAGAGCAGTCCTGACCTTACATCTACCTCATTGGAGACATTGGAACTTATCTTTAATCAGCCTTCAGTCTAATTTGAGGAAGGACATTCTTGCTATTGAGGGAGTGCAGCGTAGGTTTACAAGGTTAATTCCCGGGATGGCGGGACTGTCATATGCTGAGAGAATGGAGCAGTTGGGCTTGTACACTCTGGAGTTTAGTAGGATGAGAGGAGTTCGCATTGAAACGTATAAGATTTATTAAGGGCTTGGACACGCTAGAGGCAGGAAACATGTTCCCGATGTTGGGGGAGTCCAGAACCAGGGGCCACAGTTTAAGAATAAGGGGTAAGCCATTTAGAACGGAGACGATGAAACACTTTTTCTCACAGAGAGTGGTGAGTCTGTGGAATTCTCTGCCTCAGAGGGCGGTGGAGGCAGGTTCTCTGGATGCTTTCAAGAGAGAGCTAGATAGATATTAAAAATAGCGGAGTCAGGGGATATGGGGAGAAGGCAGGAACGGGGTACTGATTTGGGATGATCAGCCAAAAGGGGTGGTGCTGGCTTGAAGGGCCAAATGGCCTGCTCCTGCATCTATTGTCTATATCTTGCAGTGAAACCTTCACCCTTTATCCTTGATCTGTGCAGTGTGGACGGATTGATTGTAAGCATGTACAGGTCCACCACTGATTCTCCAGCAACTGATGCCCACTTTAATCCAGGCAAAATTGAGAGACCGCACTTGAAATCCGTCATGTCTGTACGGTGTTAATATGTTCTCCCCGTGACTGCTTTGGTTTCTCCTTGTGTTTCGGTTTCCTCCCACACTCCCAACACGTACAGATTTGTCGACTAACTGACTTGGCAAAATTGTTAATTGTCCCTTGTGTGCAGGATAGTGTCAGTGTACGGGGCGATCGGTGGTCGGCGCAGACTCGGTTGGCCAAAGGGCCTGTTTCCGCGCTGTATCTCTAAACTAAACTAAACTAAAAGACTTTAGTAAGATTGTGCAAGTCAATAAAGGAAGCATGAAGCATTGCGCAGAATAAATAGCTGTTCATTAGCGGCAAAAACAAACCAGGAAGTCCAAAGTGGCTTTAATTATTAATAATTCCCTGAACGGATTTAGTCTTATGAAGTTACTACTTGCAAAGCAGATAATGTTGTGAGTTGCATATTGATCGTACTGCAATGGTCAATAATGCATTGAAGATTAGAGCTCTTCCTTCAGCTTTGGGTATAGACGGATGTATTCTAAGGATAATGATGTTGTTGTCTTGGTCTCAAGAAAATAACATCGGAGGCTTCAATGCATAGAGCTCAACATTATTCACCAAACCTCACATTCTTTTGGGATATCATAATTCAACTCTTTGAGTTGCTCAGATGAGAATGAATTATGGGGTTACTGGCACGTTGCTGAACTGAATTGATTGAAAGATACAGCATGGAAACAGGCCGTTCGGCCCATCAGGTTCATGTCGACCATTGATCACCAATTCACATTAGTTAATCCCACTGGGGGAAATATTACAAATTTCAAATTACAGCAAAGTCATACACCTTTGGAAACAAGACCTTCGGCCCAACTTGCCCACGCCGACCAACATGTCCCATCTACACTGGTCTCACCTGCCTGCGTTTGACCCACATCCCTCTAAACCTATCCTGTCTAACTGTTCCTTAAACGTTGGGATAGTCCCAACCTCAACTACATCCTCCGGCAGCTTGTTCCATACACCCACCACCCTGTGTGTGAAAAACGTTACAGGTTCCTATTAAATCTTTCCCCCCTCACCTTAAACTTAAATTAATAAAATGCTGGATAATAATCTAATGGAAAACATATGAAGAAAGAAATTTGGTTTGGAGAAAAATGTATTTCATAGAAACATCCTATTGGGGAAATCCTCATCTGTGTATAAAGAGGCTCCTTCCTTGGCGATATCCCCCGACGTCTGTGATGTGAGGAAAGCCCCCGATATTATACGCTACCAGAAGAACAGATGCTTCTGTACGAAGTTTGCACGTTCTCCCCGTGACCTGCGTGGGTTTTCTCCGGGAAATTCCAGTTTCCACCCAAACTCTAAAGATGTACAGGTTTTGTAGGTGAATTGGCTTTGGTATAAATGTTCATTGTCCCTAATGTGTGTAGATAGCGTTAATGTGCGGGGATCGCAGGTCGGAGTCGACTCGGTGGGCTGAAGGGCCTGTTTTCACTCAAATTAAAGCTGTATCTTTAAAACGAAAGCTAAAAACTAAATTCCTCCACACAATCTTGAATCCAACATTTTATGAAATAATTTTGCAGCATCTTAGTAGAATTGTACTGAATGTTCAATCTAGATTTTGGATACTTAAGTCTGGACAAGGAAATGGGCTTGTTCAGGGGTGTGTGCAGGAATTAAAATTCAGCAACTTTTGGAGGGGCCTGCAGACAGATGTAAACTGTCAGTCTGAAGAAGGGTCTCGACCCGAAACGTCACCCATTCCTTCGCTCCATAGATGCTGCCTCGCCCACTGAGTTTCTCCAGCATTTTTATCTACCTTCGATTTTTCCAGCATCTGCAGTTCCTTCCTAAACATTTCGTCTGCTCCACTGCAAAATCTCCTCAAGGTATGCCTACTTTGAAGAGGTTCTCCTCCTCTCTCCGAAGTCAGTTTAACAACCTCCTCTCTCACTGCCCCCCCCCCTTCTGTGATTCCCCCTTCCCTCCAAATCTTAACACAGACCCGTTACCACAGCCACGTTTGCTTTCTCCCCATGGCTCAGCACTTCAACCCCCCCTCACATTCAGAATCCCACCTTTCTGTCCAGGGCCTCCTCCACGGCCATAGTGAGTCCCACCGTAAATTGGAGGAGCAGCACCTCATATTTCACTTGGGCAGTCTACACCCCAGCAGGTATGAACATTGACTTCTCTAATTTCAGGTAGTCCTTGCTTTCTCCCTCTTTCCCCTCTCCTTCCCAGCTCTCCCACAGCCCACTGTTTCCACCTCTTCCTTTCTTCTTCCCGCCACCCCCTCATCAGTCTGAAGAAGTGTCTCGACCCGAAATGTCATCTATTCCTTCGCTCCATAGATGCTGCCTCACCCGCTGAGTTTCTCCAGCATTTTTATCTACCTTAAATCTTTCCCCTGTTCACCGTGCACCTATGTCCAAAGGCAAGGTCAGAAGAATGTTCCCCTATCAATATTGTATATTCACAGCGACAATTGTACAAAGTTGCTGCAAAATGATTGAATGAAATGTTTGAATTAGAGATTGTGTGGAGGAATTGTCCTTTACTGATTTACTGATGGGGGATGGATGTAGATGCATCAGCTGCAGGTTTGACTCCCCCCGTCCACATGTTCACTTCAATTAAAGTCATTGGAACTAAATTCCAAATAAAGGTAACGGCTGGAATTGACAAAGGGCGCAGCGATAGAGTTGCTGCCTTATAGTGCTTACAGCGCCAGAGTCCCGGGTTCGATCCCGACTGCGGGTTTGTGCGTTCTCCCCGTGACCTGCGTGGGTTTTCTCCGAGATCTTCGGTTTCCTCCCGCACTTCAAAGACGTCCAGGTTTGTAGGTTGATTGGCTTGGTGCAATTGTTATTTGTCCCTAGTGTGTGTAGGATTAGTGTGCGGAGATCACTGGTCAGTGCCGGCTCGGTGGGCCGAAGGGCCTGTTCCCGCGCTGTATCTCTCTGTTTCCCGATGTTGGGGGAGTCCAGAACCAGGGGCCACAGTTTACGAATAAGGGGTAGGCCATTTAGAACTGAGACGAGGAAAAACTATTTCACACAAAGAGAGTTGTGAATCTGTGGAACTCTCTGCCACAGAAGGCAGTGGATGCATTCAAAAGGGAGTTAGATAGAGCTCTTAGGGCTAGCACAATGAAGGGATATGGGGAGAAGGCAGGAACGGGGTACTGAAGAAGGGTTTCGGCCCGAAACGTTGCCTATTTCCTTCACTCTATAGATGCTGCTGCACCCGCTGAGTTTCTCCAGCTTTTTTGTGTACCTTCGATTTTCCAGCATCTGCAGTTCCTTCTTAAACACGGGGTACTGATTGTGGATGATCAGCCATGATCATATTGAATGGCGGTGCTGGCTCGAAAGGCCGAATGGCCTACTCCTGCACCTAATGTCTACGTAAAGAATGTTTGCACCTTCATCTGTTCTCTCTGATCTTGTTACTGAACTGGTAGATAGCTGGACCCGTGGAAATAATCACCATTGTAATTCATCAGGCTGAAGGGTTTACATTGCAATGTTGCCTTCCTGTCTAGCGATTCACCCAAACACCTTTGGAAGCTGAAAAGAAATATTGATGTAGTTTTAATGTCCTCAATAATTAACCTTTATGATTAAATAGAATAAAGTCCATAACAAAATATGCTGTGCTAATAGAATTGAGCTTGAAAGCATATTCGTGCATTTCCATTCATATTATTCAAAGACACAAAGTGCTGGAGTAATTCAACGGGTCAGGCAGCCTCTCTGGAGAACATGGATAGGTGATGTTTCAGGTTGGGACCCTTCTTCAGACCCTCCTTCCAGTCTGAAGACGAGTCCTGACCCAAAAGGTACTCTGCGATGTGCCACTGTGCTGCCTGAGATGTCCTCAAGGGAGCCTGTGAAGAACAGGAGAGCCTTGAGTAATACTTATACCTCGTCACCATCAGGAAACCACTAGGGCGGCACGGTGGCACAGCGGTAGAGTTGCTGCCTTTACAGCACCAGAGACCCACGTTCGATCCTGAGTGCGGGCGCTGGCTGTACTGAGTCTGTACATTCTCCCCGCGACCTGCGTGGGTTTTCTCCAGGTCCTCCGGTTTCCTCCCACACTCCAAAGAGTGCCGGTTTGTCGGTTAACTGGCTTGTAGGATAGTGTGTAGGATAGTGCTAGTGTATGGGGCGATCGCTGGTCGGCGCAGACTCAGTGCCCCAAGGGTCTGCTTCCGCACCGTATCACTAAAACAGACCACTAGGTCTTTATTGTGGAGGCGGGAAGTGCGGATGCTGGTTTACACCAGTCTTTATTGTTCTATATCTGCAAAAAATGTACTTTCCGTATGTTGCGTACAGTTTTGGTCTTCTAATCTGAGGAAAGACATTCTTGCCATAGAGGGAGTACAGAGTACAGAGAAGGTTCACCAGACTGATTCCTGTGATGTCAGGACTTTCATATGAAGAAAGACTGGATAGACTTGGTTTGTACACGCTAGAATTTAGAAGATTGAGGGGGGATCTTATAGAAACGTACAAAATTCTTAAGGGGTTGGACAGGCTAGATGCAGGAAGATTGTTCCCGATGTTGGGGAAGTCCAGAACAAGGGGTCACAGTTTAAGGATAAAGGGGAAATCTTTTAGGACCGAGATGAGGAAAACTTTTTTCACACAGAGAGTGGTGAATCTGTGGAATTCTCTCCCGCAGAAGGTAGTTGAGGCCAGTTCATTGGCTATATTTAAGAGGGAATTAGATGTGGCCCTTGTGGCTAAAGGGATCAGGGGGTACGGAGAGAAGGCAGGTACAGGATACTGAGTTGGATGATCAGCCATGATCATATTGAATGGCGGTGCAGGCTCGAAGGGCCGAATGGCCTACTCCTGCACCTATTGTCTATGTTTCTATGTCTATGTTTCTATGTTGTTGGTGGCACCAGTTTTTAAGGGGCCACGTTAGCTGTAAAATACTTAGAGACGTTTTGTGGTTATAAAAGATGCCAGTGAAAAATGTTACACAAATGCATGATGTTTCTTAGATGAAGATATCAGTTGATGGTCTGATAATCTGCACTGGGTCTTTGTATGTGTGGTGAGAAGAAAAATGGCATGAAGCTTATCTTAAGATCATAAGGCATTGGAGCAGAATTGGGCATTTCGGCCCATCAAGTGTGCTCTGCCATTCGATCATGGCTGATCTATCTTTCCCTCTCAACCCCATTCTTCTGCCTTCTCCCCATAACCTTTGACACCCTTACTAATCAAGAACCTATCAATCTCCACTTTAAAAATACTCAATGACTTGGCCTCCACAGCGAAGAATTCCACAGATTCACCACCCAAAGAAATTTTTCCTCATCTCCTTTCCAGAGATTCTGTGGCTGTGCACTCTGGTACTGGACTCTCCCACTAGTGGAAACATTCTCTCCACATCCACCATCCTAACCCCATTCTCCTGCCTTCTCACCATAACCTCTGACACCTGTACTAATCAAGAATCTATCTATCTCTGCCTTAAAAATATCCACTGACTTGCCTTCCACTGCCTCTAGCGTGTCCAAACCCTTAATAATCTTATATGTTTCAATACGATCACCCCTCATCCTTCTAAACTCCATAGTATACAAGCCCTGCCGCTCCATTCTCTCAGCATATGACAGTCCAGACATCCCGGGAATTAACCTTGTAAACCTACGCTGTACTCCCTCAATAGCACGAATCACTGCCAGTTTTCAGTGGATGATCTCGCTCAGTTGAAGACTGAAATCTTCATCCCGGATGGTGAAGTGACCAGGGTGAACTTAAAAGCCCAGCCACACACACCCTCTGTGTGTCTGGTGACATCTCTCTGAACTTTTCCGCTCATCCTTGTGTCAAGCTGTTCAATATTTGAGGCACCTCCTGCAACCTGTTTGGACTCTGGATCTTTTGTAAACTAGAAGTAAGGAGAAAAATAAACAATGTTAGTACATGATCATCTTGGAGGTGTACATTTTTAGGTCAGGTACAGTGAAACTCACAACTCTCTGTATCAAAAAGTGTTTCCTCGTCTCCGTTCTAAATGCCTTACCCCTCATTGTTAAACTGTGGCCCCTGGTTCTGGACTCCCCCAACATCGGGATCATGTTTCCTGCCTCTAGCCTGTCCAAACCCTTAGCAGCCAATGCGTCGGGGAAAACATTGGGAGCACTATTGCAGGTATGATCATTAAGAAATATATCCTTGAATAAAGTCTGTACAATGAATACAATGAGGGTTGGCATGAATTAAAGGACGTTCTTTTAGGAAGGAAGATGAGGAGAAGTTTCTTTAGTCAGAGGGTGGTGAATCTGTGGAAATCTTTGCCACAGGGGGCTGTGGAGGCCATCAGTGGATATTTTTAAAGCAGAGATAGATAGATTCTTGATAAGTACTGGTGTCAGAGGTTATGGGAGAAGGTAGGAGAATGGGGTTAGGAGGGAGAGATAGATCAGCCATGATTGAATGGCGGAGTAGACTTGATGGGCCGAATGGCCTACTCCTATCACTTATGACCTTATTTATCAGTAGATTTATCATAAAATAAATCCTCTCATCACATTTCAATAATGCATAGAAATGAAACATAATAAATTGCCACAAGCCAATTTCATTTAGAAATGTTAAATCTTAAATGAATTAATAGACGCTAGTCATAGAATCATAGAATCATAGAAAGTAGGTGCGAGAGTAGACCACCAGGTCCGTCGAGCCCGCACCGCCATTCACTCATGGCTGAACACTAAACAGACACACTTACCCACAAACAGTAGACACAAGACACAGAACACAAGACACTACCCTCCCCTTTATACCGCTATCAGTTCGTTTATAGAGTTTGGACATTTAATAAGTTCCCAACAGATTTGTTTAAGGTGACTGGAGATGAATTTGAGTAGATAAGGCAATCGAGAAGCAAGCTATTTATTATATTAAAGATAGACGGGTAATTCTGGAGTAACTCAGCGGGTCAAGGCAGCATCTCTGGAGAAATGGAACACGCTACGTTTCGGGTCGAGACCCTTCTTCAGATTGAAGAGTCGGGGGGGGAACTAGAGGTATGAAAAAGTGGCAGAACAAATCAGAGCCGGCACCAAGGAGCCCACAATGGTCCGTTGTTGGCTGCGGGGTAGGTGTTAACAAAGAGATGCGAACAGTGAAATTAGCGGAGAGAGGAGGAGTTAGAGAGGAGGTTGTGAAACTGTCTCCGGAGAGAGGAGGAGTTAGAGAGGAGGTTGTGAAACTGTCTCCGGAGAGAGGAGGAGTTTAGAGAGGAGGTTGTGAAACGAGAGTGAAATTAGCGGGATGACTTGGGTTGGGGGAGGGACAGAGAGAGATGGGATGCAAGGGTTACTTGAAATTAGAGAAATCAATATTCACACCGCTGTGTTGGAAGCTGCCCATACATTAGTTTTAATACATTAGTTTATATTGGTTTTAGTTTAGAGATACAGCGTGGAAACAGGCCCTTCGGCCCACTTGTGTAACCCTCTCTCGCCGTCCCTCCCCAACCCTAGTCATCCTGCGAGTCTCCTTGGCCATCGGAGCCGGCTCTGATCTGAACCTGTTCATACCTCTAGTTTCCCCCTCCCCTGACTCTCAGCCTGAAGACGCCACCCATTCAGACTTCAGTCGTCTCTTCCGATTGACATCTATTTGCATTCTGCCTTACTGTAAATTGGAAATGCAAACGGCAGTTGCTGGATTTATTCAGTGGTATCTGTGGAGAAAGATTACAGAGTTAACATTTCAGATCAACAAACTTTACTTAGAAAAGTCTCCTCAAGTTCTGTTCAAATCTAGTCACCTTGACTTTTGCTATGAATAAATTGAGAAGGATAAGGCAGGACTGATTGAAAATTGTAATCAGCTCATTTCTGTGCAGCAAACGTTCAACGAACAGTACAGCACAAGAACAGCCCACAATGTCTGTGCTGAACTTAATGCCAAGACCATAAGATAGCTGGAGTAACTCAGCGGGACAGGCAGCATCTCTGGAGATAAGGAGTGGGTGATGTTTCGGGTCAGACCCTTCATCTCTTGTCTACCTGCTCATAATCCATATCCCTCCATTCCCTGCATACCATGTGTCTGTCTAAAAGTCTCTTAAAACACCACTATCGTATCTGCTTCCACCACCACCCCTGGCAGTGGGTCCCAGGCACTCGTCACCGCCCATATAAAAAAAGGGTTAACATGCACACCTCCGTTAAACTTTGCTGCTCTCACCTTAAAGTTATGCCCTGTATTTGGCTGGGCAAAAGTTTCTGACTGCCTACTGTCTATTCCAAAGTCAGTGTGGCCTTACATAGCAGACGCTCAAATAGCAGAGAGGTTCCACCTGTGGCAATTGGTGGTGAAGTGATGACGTTCCTCTACACGGTCACTCTATAAGAAATTATGGGTAGACATTTTTAGTTTTTTAAAGTTTTAGTTTAGAGATATAGCACAGAAACAGGCCCTTCAGCCCACCGAGTGCATGCCGACCCACCAGTCCCGATACTCTAGCACATACTACACACTAGGGTCAATTTACAATTTTTACCAAAGCTAATCAACCTGCAAATCTTTAGTTTAGTTGAGAGATACAGCGTGGAAACAGGCCCTTCGACCCACCGAGTCCGCACCGACCAGCGATCCCCGCATATAAACACTACCCAACACACACTGGGGAAATGTTACTATATTAACGAAGCCAATTAACCTACAAACCTGCACGTGTTTGGAGTGTGGGAGCTCTCGGAGAAAACCTACACAGGTCAAGACAAGAGACATTTATTGTCACATGCAGCAATTGGTACAGTGAAATTTGTGGTCACAGGGAGAATGTGCAAACTCCGTACAGACTGCACCCGTAGTCAGGATCGAACCCGGGTCTCTGGCGCTGTGAGGCAGCAACCCTACCGCTGCGCCATCGTGCCGCTCTTGCTACATCCTTGATGAATCTTGATTCTTGGCAACACTGCAGCACGTGGAATATTGCGCTTCCGAAATTGGGTTCCGTTGACAGGGATGGAATGAATTTTCACAACTGGCAAATGCTGCTGTAATCGGGATGGGGACAAAGTGCGACTCTGCAGTCTCATGAAACTTTCCATTGGAAATAGAGACTCCGAACGTCCACTGCTAATTACACAACATTTATCAGGAGCTTGAATCAGAGCATCCTGTTGAACTACCGTAATGAAACCTCGAGGCACTCCCTTATTCCCTCTGCTCATCTCGAAATGTTCTCTGGTTAGAGAGTTCGTGCTTTATCCTAATTGTGATACATCAGAAGTGCTGACCATTTTTTTTCCAAAGCTGTTTCAAAAATGTCTCATTGAAAACAAAACACTTTTTTTTTAAATTTAATTCAGACTACGGGTATATCACAAAAGGAAAATGTGTATTCCATTCAGAGAAGATTATTAAAGAATGTTGCAAAATTCATTTAAAAAAAGTTGCCAGAACTAATAATATGTTAATTCTGAGAATAGGGAAAAGATACTAATCTACCTTTTATTCTTGAATAAAGAAAATTAAATAGGATAGAATATAGAATAGAATTGTGTGTAAAATCATGAGAGGAATAGATCGGGTAGATGCACAGAGTCTCTCGCCCAGTGTAAGGGAATCGAGGACCAGAGGACATGGGTTCAAGGTGAAAGGGGAAAAGCTTTAATAGGAATCTGAGGTGTAACTTTTTCACACAAAGGGTGGTGGGTGTATGGAACGAGCTGCCAGAGGAGGTAGTTGAGGCTGGGACTATCCCAACATTTAAGAAGCAGTTAGACAGGTACATGGATAGGACAGGTTTGGAGGGATATGGACCAAGCGCAGGGAGGTGGGACTAGTGTAGCTGGGACATGTTGGCCGGTGTGGGCAAGTTGGGCCGAAGGGCCTGTTTCCACACTGTATGAGAATACCGATTGTAAGATATTGAAAGATAAGGGCGGCCTAGTGGCACAGCTGGTAGTGCTGCTACCTTACAGCGCCAGAGACCAGGGTTCGATCCTGACCACAGGCGCGTCTGTGTGGAGTTTGTGCGTTGCTGCTAAAGGCACAGACTCGATGGGCTGAAGGTCCTGTTTCCACACTGTATCTCTAAAGTCCAAAGAAAGAGTGCTTGGAAAAGTCCCGTGGTGGAATGGGAAGGGAAACTGCGGGGAGAGAAGATCGGCCGGTGAATTGTGAAACCAAGCCCACGAAGACCCACGGAACTGGTCGGCAGAGGAGAGAGGCACAGGAAAGAGATATCTGCACCCCAGCAGTCTGCACCCCAGCGGCTTGAACATTGACTTCTCCAATTTCCGGTAGCCCTTGCTGTCTCCTCCCCTTCTCAGCTCTCCCTCAGCCCTCTGGCTCCTCCTCTTCCTTTCTTTTTCTGCACCCCCACCCTACATCAGTCTGAAGAAGGGTTTCGGCCCGAAACGTTGCCTATTTCCTTCGCTCCGTAGATGCTGCCGCAACCGCTGAGTTTCTCCAGCACTTTTGTCTACCTTCAATTTCCAGCATCTGCAGTTCCTTCTTGAACAGAGATGTGGCTATCTGTGTTGAAGGTTATTCGGAGGTTAAGCAGATAGCGCACAGCAACTCCAGTCAACGAGGCTTTCATCCATAACTTTCCCTGCGGTCATTCCAGGTCTGTGGGTGGAGAGGAAGACTGATCAGCGGAATTCTGTGTGTGGCCAGATTTTTCAGCCAGCCCCATTGACGAAAGATAATTGTCAGCCTTCGAACAATTTTACATTCATCTGAGCCAACATTAATGGAGAGATACAAATCTGTCAGGCGGCACTTAAAGCTGCCAGCCATCATGTGTGGTAATTACCTTGAAACCCTTGCCTGCTGCCCAAAGTTCACTGGCCTGGCTCCCCTTCAAGTGTAAAATTACTTTCCGTCTTCCCAGATTTTGTTTCTAGTAATTGCCAGAAAGTTTATAAAAGCTGACGTTCGTTCCTCCACTGGGAGAACAGCGGCGATATCACGTTTAATTCCAATTGAAGATAGACGCAAAGTGCGGGAGATAACTCAGCGGGTCAGGCAGCATCCCTGGTGGCGTTTCAGGTCGGGACTCTTCTGTTGCAAATGATCAGACTCACACATAGTGATTAGAATCCATAGTCTTTTGTTAGCAACTCTGCGGAGGAAACACAAGGTGCTTTCATCTCCATATATTCGTCTGGTCTAACTGGAGAGAGAGATAGAGAGAGAGAGAGAGCTCACTAATAAGCCTGTAGGTGGACCAGTAGTATGAGTGACATAAGGAACGCACAGCAATCTGTGTGGTGACATATATAGAATATCGACACACTAATCGACACCTTCTTCAGACCCGGCCCCCAATAGTCACACATCCTATTTCTCCAGAGATGCTGCCTGACCCGCTGAGTTACTCCAGCACTTTATGTCTATCTTCAGTATAAAGCAGCATTTGCAGTTCCTTCCTACACACTAATTCTAATTAAATCTGTATCTACACACTCTCTGCTTGTAATTATCTGTAATATCAAAAGATCGTAAGGACGTGGCAATCAATATTGTTAATCTGTCATTTTTGGTGGGATTGAAACATAAACCCCCTGTGTGTAAAATAAGAGGGTGACGCAGTGGTGCAGCGGGTGGAGCTGCTGCCTCACAGCACACAGAGACTCTGGTTCGATCCTTACCTTGGCTGTTGTCTGTGTGGAGTTTGCAGGTTCGCCCAGTGACCTCTCCGGGTGCTCTGGCTTCCTCCCACATCCCAAGGACGTGCAGGTTTGTAGGTTAATTGCCCCCCCCCCCCCCCCCCCCCGTAAATTGTCCCTTGAGTGTAGGGAGTGTGGGATAACACCCTGGAAAAGAGCCTGGATGTTAAGTATCTCAGAATGGCTTCACATTGTCACCTTGTGGTGGTGGAGAAGCTTGTGTGATCCTGAGAGCGATGCCGTCTGGAGCTACGCTCCTGGTAGGGCCACCCATGGCGGTAAGGTTGAGGGGGAGGTCTCTGACAAAGAGCCAATCCAACCAAGACCTCAACGGTGAAACAGGCAGAGGACGATGGCTGACCTTAGTGGAGCATCACAACGGCTGGGAAGGCGGATGAAGGCTGCAGCAGAAAAGGGTCTCCGGTCGTCTTGGACTCCATGCCACTGGATCCTGACCCAGATCTGTCAAGGACCATGGGGTGGCTGTCTGTGCACCAGTCTCCCCACGTTAAACAAAGTCACACACAGGCATCCTCCAAGGAGAGGACAGTCGTACTCGTTCCGAGTGACCGCCGATGATGATGATGACATTTTGAACAGATATCTCCTGGTGCAGCATGGATCAGATGGGCCGAAGGGCCTGTTTACAAGCTATATCTCTCAATGAAACTAAACTGAACTCAACTAAATTTAAAGAAATCGTGAAATAATATGTTTCTTCCCATTGGTACCCTCGGATGTATTTTGATCAAAGTTATCTTGATAGTTTTTGTGAAGTAATTGAAGTAAAGCCAGGTTAACGTGCAACCCTTTCGTTCTGTGTTTTCACTAATAGCCCAGGATCAAGCTCGTCATCTGATAACCATACTGTTTTAAAGATCATTTCCTGCAGATTTGTCATGCTCTGATATGTAAATATTTTGAACATCATTGTCAAAAGTAAAGAGTTTGCAGTCGATATGATCACTTCCGACTACAACGTTAACCTTGGCAAAAATATTTCTTTAACAAAAAAGGCAAGATTCATATCAGGAAGAATTGAACGAAGGTTCTCAGAGTCATTTTATTCAAGCTGTCTTTCAAATAAATAAAGCTGCTTTTCCTCTCAGCCAATATTTTCTCATTCATGCTTATTCATGAAAGATGGTTTAAATATGGAAATATGATTTCCGTCAAGAGTTGACAGCTATGGCTTCGTTCATCGGTAGGACAGGGGAAAAAAAATATCTCAGTACTGGATCCAAAATGGACTATATGTTTAGTTACTACAATAGTGAACAAGCCTTTTATAGACAATAGACAATAGGTGCAGGAGTAGGCCATTAGGCCCTTCGAGTCAGCACCGCCATTCAATGTGATCATGGCTGATCATCCCCAATCAGTACCCCGTTCCTGCCTTCTCCCCATATCCCCTGACTCCGCTATTTTTTAAGAGCCCTATCTAGCTCTCTCTTAAAAGCATCCAGAGAACCTGCCTCCACCGCCCTCTGAGGCAGTGAATTCCACAGACTCACCACTCTCTGTGAGAAAAAGTGTTTCCTCGTCTCAGTTCTAAATGGTTTACTCCTTATTCTTAAACTGTGGCCCCTGGTTCTGGACTCCCCCAACATCGGGAGCATGTTTCCTGCCTCCAGCGTGTCCAAACCCTTAACAATCTTTTGACTGCAAATAAATGCAAACTGGCAAGCATTAACAGATTATTAAGGAACTGAATATGATTATGTTTATGTTGGAACTTTATAGCACTAGTTCCTCTTCCAAAACAAACCAATTATCGTTTTTGGGATGAGTTGTTGACATTTTGGGTCAAAACCCTGCATCAGGATCAGGTTGCAGAATTTAAAATTTTCCTTGTGCCTCTGAATTATGTGTTTATAACTTACTCAGTGTATTGTTTAATGAGTATTGTTTAAAGCCGTGTGAAAAAGTAATATAATCAGTAGAGAAAGAGATTTGCTGCCCAATTTAATAAATGCATTTGGAGAAAGCAACAATTATGATTACACTTATACCATTTGAGTGCATTAAAATTCAAAAGCTCACAGGATAGATCATTTTACCTCCTTTGCTCCTTATGAATGGATCTGTATCTTCTTGGTCTTGCATCATGTTGATGAGGGTTTGCAGAACACCACTCCTCGGAGGAGGAGCCATCTTGAGGAACGGCTGCTAGCCAGCAGACGTCCGTTTTAATTTGCTTTTTTTATAGTTTTTAGTGAGTCCTGTTTTTCGTTCGTAGGGGATATGGACTTTTTAATGGGGGGGGGGGGGTAGGTGTCAATTCTACTTCTAGGTCCCTACCTGGTCGGTGAGGCAGCTTTTTCTCCGGGCTGCCCGTCGACCCGTCCTCGTGGCCTACCAGCGGGCTTGGAGCGCCGTTTCCTGGCGGGGACCGCCCAGCACCTCGGCATCGGTGGCGGCACAGCGCTGGAGCGCTTTCGTGGAGAGGAGCGGGCGATGCCTTGCCTGGGTCGCCGCGCTGGATCGACGCGCTGGAGCTCCGGTGAGCTTAGACCGCCGTGTTCGACACCTCCGGGCTGCGGGTCTGTGGAGCGGAGCGGGCGGCGCGACTTCATCATCGGGAGCCTGGGAGCTCCCAACCGGCGCGGCCTTGTCGGCTTCGGAAGCCGCGGTCTCCAACTAGAAAGCAGCCGTTCCAGGTGGCCCAGCCGCTGAGAGGACTCTCCCGACGCCGGGGCAAGATCACCCGGTGAGAACGGCCAGGAACATCGGGCCTCCGTAGAGGCAATTGCGGTGGCCTCAATTGGCCTGACTTTGGGGTGAACTTGGGGTGGTGACTGGACATTGTGCCTTCCCCCACAGTGGTATCCACTGTGGGGGGATGATTTTTTGATTTTTTTTTTTGTTTGTCTGTAATGTAATCCTGTTAGTCTTTGTCCAAGATGGCTGCCGTGGAGGGAGAGTGGACGCTGGCGCGCTTTGGCTGCCGCTGCTCTCTCTTCACATTGTGTTTTTGATTTTCTGTTTTTGGACTGAATTCTGTTTTTAGTTTGTGTCTCTGTGATGTCTTTATTATTTATTTTACTCTGATTACATGTTTATATTCCTGTTAATCTATGTAAGGTGTCCTTGAGATTTCTGAAAGGCGCCCAACAAATAAAATTTATTATTATTATTATTTATTATAATACGTAAGATAAACACAAAAAGTTGGAGTAACTCAGCGGGACAGGCAGCATCTCTGGACAGTTCAGTAATCGGGGGCGGTTTCTTCCCGGCTGTTATCAGGCAACTGAATCATCCTACCACAACCAGAGAGCGGTCCTAAGCTACCTTCTACCTCATTGGTGACCCTCGGACTATCCTCGATCGGACATTGCTGACTTAACCTTGCACTAAACGTTATTCCTTTATCATGTATCCATACACTGTGAATGGCTCGATTGTAATTATGTATTGTCTTTACGCTGACTGGATAACACACAACAAAGGCTTCACACTGTACCTCGGTACACGCGACTATAAACTAAACTATAATAAACTGTAAATAGGACAACGTAGCATCATCTTTGGAACTCCAACAAATGCAGACACGTCCGGTCTCCTGGAGATCTTGGTCTCGGGGAGTCTGGGACTGCTCGGGTTCCTTGAGACTCAGAGCAGTCATTTAAATTAACTTGTCCTTCAATTCTCCTTCCTTTTTAGGAAAATCTTTTTCCCGTCTGGCATCTGAACTGTTCCTCCCTCAGTTAGGGGTATTGTCTGATTCACCTCCTGCCCACTGAGGACATTGGAAACATAGAAAATAGGTGCAGGAGGAGGCCATTCAGCCCTTCGAGCCAGCACCGCCATTCATTGTGATCATGGCTGATCGTCCCAAATCAATAACCCGTGCCTGCCTTCTCCCCGTATCCCTTGATTCCACCAGCCCCTAGAGCTCTATCTAACTCTCTCTTAAATCCATCCAGTGATTTGGCCTTAACTGCCCTTTGTGGCAGGGAATTCCACAAATTCACAACTCTCTGGGTGAAAAAGTTATTTCTCACAGTCTTAAATGACCTCCCTTTTAGTCTTAGACTTAGTCTAGGAACTGATGCTCTACAATGCTGAGAACTATATTCTCAGTATCTTTGTATCTTCTCATTTGCTCTATACAGTATATTGTACCTCAGTTAGAACTGATTATATAGATTCATACCATGTAGAAACAGGTCCTTTGGCCCAACTTGCCCACACCGACCAACATATCCCATCTACATTAGTCCCACCTGCCCGCGTTTGGCCCAAATCCTTCTAGACCTGCCCTATCCATGTACCTGTCCAAATATTTCTTAAACATTGCGATAGTCCCTGCCTCAACTACTTCCTCCAGCAGCTCGTTCCATACACTCACCACCTTTTGTGTATTAAAAGTTACCCCAAATCTTTCCCACCTCACCTGTGTATGGTATATCTGTGTTAGGAAGGAACTTCAGATGCTGGTTAGAGACAAAAAGCTGGAGGAACTCAGCGGATCAGGCAGCCTCTCTGGAGAGAAGGAATAAGTGACGTTTCGGGTCATGACTTCTTAAGGAGGGTCTCGCCCCAAAACGTCACCTACTCTGTTTCTCCAGAGATGCTGCCTGACCCGCTGAGTTACTCCAGCATTTTGTGTCTGTCTATGATATATGTACAGTGCATCTGTGTACAGTGCATCTGAGCTGTTTGGGCAGCACGCTGAACAAAGCTTGTCACTGTACCTCAGAACATGTGACGATAATAAACCTGAAGCAACTGCTCAGACAAAGCGTGGAATGTCCGACTGTGTGGAGTTTGTGAAAATCCATGTACAACCAATGCCACGGCACAGCCTGCCGTCGTGATGCTGCACTGATCGCCAACCATTCAGACGTTTAGCTCCCGCAGCGTTCAGAGTTTGAGACAGGACTCCTGTAAGTTTGGAAACTTTCTCCAGCTGGGCATCTAATAGACTTACGACCTCCACTGCCGTTCAGAATGTAAAATCTATAGGTTTGGTTATCCTACTGTGTGAAGCCTTGTTCTGTGTGCACTTGTCATGTTAAATATTTGTCACCATTTCATGCCCTGTTTGATCTTTCAGTAATGCCTAAACTGAAATCAATGAGGGGTTAGTCTGATGTCTGCACTGACTCAAGAAGGGTTTAGATTCTTCATTGTTCAGTCAACATGTGGTAACAGTACAATGGGATTTTTTAAATGTCCACTTTTTAAAAATGTAATTTCTTCCTCTACACCGATCTGAATAGTTGAAATGTTTCAGTCTTAAGGGCCTGTCCCACTTACGTGTCCTTGGCACGCAAATCACGCGATCTCGTGGTCGCGTGAGGCGCACGGGCATCGTGTGGCCGCGCAAGGCCGGTCCCACTGAGAAGTGCGGAGGGGTATGTAGTTGTGCGCGACATCACGCAGCGCTCCGAAATATTTGTAGCGAACGAAATCTTCGCGTGCCAACGGCCTATCGCGCAACTGACGGCCAAATTGGGACAGGCCCAAGACCCTGGCATGACGCAACGTATCACCTTCAACAGCAGCAAACGATCGCCGAACTCGGCCTGGGACTAACGGTCGTTGCGGTCCGGATCCGCCCTCGATTCTACCACAGAGCAGGGCCAAGAAAATTGAAGATAGACACAAAATGCTGGAGTAACTCAGCGGGACTGGCAGCATCTCTGGAGAGAAGCAATGGGTGATGTTTCGGGTCAAGACCCTTCTTTCAGACTGAAGAAGAGTCTCGACATGAAACACCACCCATTCCTTCTCTCCGGAGATGCTGCCAGTCCCGCTGAGTTACTCCGGCATTTTGTGTCCATCTTCAAATGACGTCACGCGCTCCAGACGGCTGTGCAGTCGAATGAAGGCGCGCGCGACCTTCGCGGGACCATCGAGGCTCAACGCGACCACGAGGTCGCGTAATTTGCATTTGCATGCCAAGGACACGTAAGTGGGACAGGCCCTTTACTGTCTACTTCATGTTATTCCCTTATCATGTATCTGTACACTGTGGATGGCTCGATGGTAATCATGTATTGTCTCTCAGCTGACTGGTTAGCACGCATCAAAAAGCTTTACACTGTACCTCCATATTAAACACCACCATAAACTTATCTCAAAACTTTCTTTAAATTTATTTTTATTCTGGAGATTCTACATGCATTATATACCGTCTCCCCCACCTGGTTTGCCAGGTGAGGAGGGGGCTGTGGACCCCCAGCAGGACCAAAAACAAGACCTGTCAAAGGGCGGATGAGCTTCTAGTGAGCCAACGGCCATCCACACTTCAGTAGAAGTTGCGATCACTGTCGTACAGAGCGTTGTAAGGAACGATGATAAAGCACACACACACACCAAAATCCTATACTTCCAGTGGTGGAAGTACGCAGGAACTGGAGGACAGAGACGTGTGGTGCGTCCGTCACCGTTCCTGTCGGAAACCGGCACCACTGCGTCGCTAATGTTTTCGACGCTGATGGCGAATGAAATGAATGAATGTGGATTCGGCAATTCTGCCGAGTTTCGCCGCACTTGAGGCCAGAGGAAAGGGAAATGTTTTCTGAAGGCCGCAGAGAATACTAAACAAGTAAAAGTAATGTAATAATTGCTTCATTTCCAGTGCTCCATGTCCTGCGGGAAGGGAAGTAAATACCGCACCGTTTACTGCATGAATAAAGAGCGAAAGGAAGTGGAGGAAGAGAATTGTCAACATCTGGAGAAACCAAAATCACTGAAGCGATGTCGAGGGGGCAGGTGTCCCAAATGGAAAACAGGAGAATGGACGCAGGTAAAGTACCCTTACTACAAGTTCGAGAAATGGGCGGCTCGGTGGCGCACAGGTAGTAGAGCTGCTGCCTTGATTAGTACGGGTGTCAGAGGTTATGGGGAGAAGGCAGGAGAATGGGGTCTCTTCTTCTTGTGTGTGGCGTGTACAGCACAAAGTTGTCGGCCAACTTGTTCTATTTGATCTTATTTGATTGTGCACACCGGGTTGATTGCATTCGTTGAAACAGGGCGGACCACGTGAGGGTTGCAATCTCCCACCCCGTGGATGGGGTTAGGAGGGAGAGATAGATCAGCCATGATTGAATGGTGGAGTAGACTTGATGGGCCGAATGGCCTAATTCTACTCCTGTCACTTATGATCTATTGATCTTACAGCACCAGAGACCCGAGTTCGATCCCGACTACGGGTGCTGTCTGTATGTAGTTTGTACGCTCTCCCTGTGATCTGCGTAGGTTTTCTCCGAGATCTTCGGTTTTCTTCCACACGTACAGGTTTGTAGATTAATTGGCTTGGTAAATGTAAAAATTGTCCCTAGTGGGTGTAGGATGGTGTTAATGTGCGGGGACCCGGTGGGCCGAAGGGCCTGTTTCCGCGTTGGATCTCTAAACTAAACTGATTATCCATATTGAAACCAAATGGTTAACAGTCAATTCATAGTTTCTAGGCAGGAACGGGGTACTGATTGTGGATGATCAGCCATGATCATGTTGAATGGCACTGCTGGCTTGAAGGACCAAATGGCCTACTCCTGCACCTATTGTCTAGTACATTTGAGGGGTGGCTGAATCTGTTCATGAGCTACTTTTAGTTTAGTTTAGAAAGGAACTGCAGATGCTGGTTTATACCGAAGATAGACACAAAGTGCTGGAGTAACTCAGCGGGACAGGCAGCGTCTCTGGGGAAAAGGACATTAGACAATAGGTGCAGGGGTAGGCCATTCGGCCCTTCGAGCCAGCACCGCCCTTCAATGTGATCATGGCTGATCATCCCCAATCAGTACCCCGTTCCTGCCTTCTCCCCATATCCCCTGACTCCGCCATCTTTAAGAGCCCTATCTATCTCTCTCTTGAAAGCATCCAGAGAACCGGCCTCCACCACCCTCTGAGGCAGAGAATTCCACAGACTCACCACTCTCTGTGAGAAAAAGTGTTTCCTCGTCTCTGTTCTAAATGGCTTACTCCTTATTCTTAAACTATGGCTCCAGGTTCTGGACTCCCCCAACATCGGGAACATGTTTCCTGCCCCTAGTGTGTCCAAACCCTTAACAATCTTATATGTTTCAATAAGATATCCTCTCATCCTTCTAAACTCCAGAGTATACAAGCCCAGCTGCTCCATTCTCTCAGCCTATGACAGTCCCACCATCCCGGGAATTAACCTTGCAAACCTACGCTGCACTCCCTCAATAGCAAGAATGTCCTTCCTCAAATTAGGGGACCAAAACTGCACACAATACTCCAGGTGTGGTCTCACTTGGGCCCTGTACAACTGCAGAAGGACCTCGTTGCTCCTATACTCGACTCCTTTTGTTATAAAGGCCAACATGCCATTCGCTTTCTTCACTGCCTGCTGTACCTGCATGCTTACTTTCATAGACTGATGAACAAGGACCCCCAGATCCTGTTATACTTCCCCTTTTCCCAACTTGATGCCATTTAGATAGTAATCTGCCTTCCTGTTTTTGATACCAAAGTGGATAACCTCACATTTATCCACATTAAACTTCATCTGCCATGCTTCTGCCCACTCCCCCAACCTGTCCAAGTCACCCTGCATTCTCATAGCATCCTCCTCACTGTTCACACTGCCACCCAGCTTTGTGTCATCTGCAAATTTGCTAATGTTTCTTTGAATCCCTTCATCCAAATCATTGATGTATATTGTAAATAGCTGCGGTCCCAGCACCGAGCCTTGCGGTACCCCACTAGTCACTGCCTGCCTTTCTGAAAGGAACCCGTTAATCCCTATTCTTTGTTTCCTGTCTGCCAACCAATTTTCTATCCATGTCAGCAGCCTGCCCCCAAATGGGTGGCGTTACCCATTGGTAGTGCATGAATGAAAATTCTTTTTTACAGAAGCCAATAAACCTACAAACCTTTACGCCTTTGGAGTGTGGGAGGAAGCCACAACCAGAGGGCAGTGCAGAACTATCAACCTATTTGGTGACCATTGACCTATCCTTGACCAGACTTTGCTGGCTTCACCTTGCACTAAACGCTATTCCCTTATCATGTATCTGTACACTGTAAATGACTCAATTGTAATCATGTATTGTCTTTCTGCTGACTGGATAGCACGCGACAAAAGCTTTTCACTGTACCTCGGTACACGTGACTGAACTGAACTGAACTGAAACCAGGGCAACTGGAGAAAACCCACGAGGTCATAGGGAGAACGTACAATCTCCATACAGTTGAATTATACCATAAAATTGAAAACATATTTTTTGGAACAGCCTACTGCAGAGTTGCACATTGCTTGGTTTTATGAGCAGATTTCAAATTGCAGTGGACTGTGGAAAAATAAATTGGTACAGGTTGTTTTGTGAATAGTTAAATATCTAATCCTACTTTACATCAGACGGACTGTTTCAAACCTGGTTTTGATCAAATCAGGACAGACTTTTTTAAACGTATTATTTTAACCTTCCTAAAATAAAACCCATATTACTCGGACTCTCGTTAAAAAACGAGCCTCATTTTCAGACTCGCTGACCGTATAGTTTAAAGGAAAGTCACCATTAAAACAAATGGATGATTAAAATCGAGCTATCTTTAAAAACGTTAATGAAATCTCATTGCCTTCGATTTTCCAGCATCTGCAGTTCCTTCTTAAACACAACATCTCATTGCATCTCATTGGCTTCAAGCAAGTTGGAGGGCTTGTAGATGTCTCCCACCTGTATATTTAGGACTAACCTGCGATCGTTTCCATTGTTCAAAAAAGCTAAATATGTTTCTGACCCTTGAAAGATTTTTACTTTAAGAGATATTTTAACCGCCCAGGATAAAAGGCCATGTGTGAGCTACCCTTCCCCCATTCAACGGGCAAACTTCCCAGATTCCCGACAGCTATAAATTTCAGCAGTGATTGCAAGCTGCTGATGTTATTTAAGTAAGTGTTCTTAAACTATTGATGCAAGTTATTCTATGCTTAGTTAGTTTAATTCGCTTTGAAGTGCGTGGATAAATGTCACAGAGTTTACTTGGTTGATTTAAACAAACTGTGCTCTCTTCATTGTGCAAAACCCTAACGTTTTGGAATGCGACAAACCTCTTAAGTTATAGCTTTTAAATAATAAAAGCAAAATGATAATGTTGTATGAAGTATGCGTGCGAAAGTGGTGAACAATGGTTGATTATTTAGGAATTCCTTGCGAGATAACATTTAATTATTTATAGCTGAGTTATGCTCCAGCTTCTCACATCAGTTACATTTCCAAATAATGCTTGAATGTTCTCAGTTGAGTTATGTTTCTAGACTGTAATGTTAGATAACGAGTGTGCAGCAGTTTTGTTCGGCAGTAATGAGTATACTTATTAGTTGTTCAAATGTTTGCCAGCAAGAATTATTAATAAAGATTTTAGCTTCCAAAATGTGCATAATCAGAGCACCACATTCATCAAAGAAAGTGTGGATTAAAGCACACAATAGGTTTCAAGCACCTCCTTACCTTTGCAAATCTTGCAGTGTTCGGCATCGTGTGGAAGTGGATTTCAGCATCGAGATGTCGGCTGCCAGATCTTGAACCAAAGCATTGAAGATTCCCAGTGCAGCCCGTCGGCCAAACCTGCCTCGGCTCAGCACTGTCAGCGTGGATTGTGTGTGCTGTACAGCTGGCATGTTGGAGAATGGGAGAAAGTAAGTGGAACATCTGCAGCGGGCGGGCAGCAGAGGCACAGCTCGGAGTAAACAAGACGAAGCCAGTCTTCCTGCCGTGCACCAGTCCTCCTTGAGGTGTGATTTGTAAACTAGGATCAGATGGCTGGCTTCATGTGGTTAGGAGGATGTTTGACGTATTGCCAGAGAGAGGATAAGTTGGAGGGAAGGGAAAGCTCCACTGCATAACATCAGAATCAATCCCATTCCACCGCACTTCTGAAGTTACATAACTTAAAAGAGAAATTACTTTTTCAGCCCAGGTTTGAAAGAAGTTTTCAACCCTACATTTCTGAATGTTATCGACCCATAATAACATGATGCTGCCTTACTGTCCAAGGCTAAACTCCACCCCTTATCAGTTTAATGCAAATATATTTCTTTTCAAGACTTCAAACTGTATAAATAAGTGGCATAATTCCTAAACGAAATCTTAAACATTACAAATAAGTGGTATAATTCCCAAACAAATTGTAGCACTAAGTGGCAAAATTATTTGTTTTGAAAACAAATAAATGAGTCAGACAGATTTTAATAATTATAATAATACGTTATCAAGGGTTTTTGCAGATAGTTTTTTTTTTTAAATTCTTGTTAATTAACCATGAGAAAAATCCAATTCTACTCAATGTGGTGACAGAACTATCGAAGGTTTGTGTGATGTGGTTGCAAGGTAAGTTGCCTTTTTTTAAAGAATAAGGTCTGGTTTCTCTCTCTGCCTCTTCTCGTTTCCAGCAGCTGGATTTAATTAAAGAGCTCTTCGTAATAAGTCATGTTAGATCTGTCACAAAGCTTTGTTAAAGAATCCCAGGCTGTGCGCAAATTTGTGCATTGCATATTTCCAAGAAAAGTCTTAAAACAGCCACTCTCTGAAATTAATCTGCTTTTTTGCGGGAAATTTGCACTAATGCACTGCAGATGTGCAGCGATCAGTATTCTTAGCTGGACTGCTGAATTAATGTACCATTTGTCTGAAGATATTACATTTGTAAGTATTACTAACTATAAAATGGTTAGGTAAAAGAAAATGGAGTGCCCATTTCATCTGCTGCCAATTTCGACAGAGAGACAGAATAGGGCAAGCTTCACTGATGCCCGACCCCAACTAAAGAATTCTCCTGCACATTCATTCTCGATCTGCAAGAACTGATTTATGCACACTTACTTGAACAATGTTGGAAAATGGCATCGAGGTCAGAGCACACTGACTTGAAATGTATTCCACTGCCTGCTTTTAATTTGGCTATCCTTACCACTTCTGAAGAAGAAGAAGTATATCAATTGTGTTTTTGTAACAAATAAGGAAAACAATTCAAATCATAAAAGATTGCAGAGATTTTTTTTTCTCATCAAGGTTATAACGATCTCTACTTCCTAAAGGGCGACTGCTCACGACCAAACAGGCGTCACCTCGACCATACAGGCGACATGTCGCGGGGTGACGCCTGTATTGTCGTGAGTAGTCGCCCAAAGAGTTGTACCTTTTCCTGGTCCCCGTTGGATTTTCAAAATGTTGAACATTTTCGGCGACCTGCTGCGACTATGACGGGTGCCGACAAGTCACCGAAAAAATCGCGTTAGTGGGACAAGCCCTTTATGTGTCTTCATTTAAAGTCATAAAGCGATACAGCGTGGAAACAGGCCCTTCGGCCCAACTTGCCCACACCGGCCAACATGTCCCAGCTACACTAGTCCCACCTGCTGGCATTTGGTCCATATACCTCCAAACCTGTCCTATCCATGTACCTGTCTAACTGCTTCATTAAAGTTGGGATAGTCCCAGCCTCACCTGGCAGCTTGTTCCAGACACCCACCACCCTTTGAATGAACAAACACACTCACGGGTTCTGACGTCCGATGAGCCTTTGGACTGGTTCCCCGCACCGCGGTTTAACGAGCCTCAGGCTGGTTCCCAGTTGGGGTCGCCAACTTTCTCACTCCCGAATAAGGGACAAAAGGTCAAAATAAGGGACAAATTCCCGACGGCAATTCGTTGACTGACTCGGCCGTGGCTGGGTGAATGATGAGTTGGCCTGTGTGCTGGACTGCACACAAAGCCCAGCCGGCGGGCCAGCTGAGGAGTTTTGGCCTGGGCCGCGCATCCAATTCATGAACCAATGATCGGCCATGTGAAGGAGGGGTGGTGGTGTCGGCGGTAAGCGAAGGTCCGAAGGTCGGACAGCTGCAATACGTTGGGACGAGTGAGGCGGGGCCGGACACGACACTCCAACCCGACAGTCCCCTCGACCTGAATAGTAGCAGTCAAATACAGGACAAGGGCTCCTCTCCCCCTACCAACCTCCTCTCCCCCTACCAACCCTCACGGTCCCTCAGATCCACATCAGCCGGTCTCCTCTCCATCCACAAGTCCAACCTCCGCAGTTTTGGGGACAGAGCCTTCTCCAGGGCAGCTCCCAGGCTCTGGAACTCCCTCCCCCAACTGATCCGCAATTCCGTGTCCCTCACCATCTTCCAGTCCCGCCTCAAGACCCATCTCTTCACCTCGTCAAGTCAAGTCAAGTCAAGTCAAGTTTATTTGTCACATACACATACGAGATGTGCAGTGAAATGAAAGTGGCAATTCTCGCGGACTTTTGTGCAAAAGACAAACAACCAAACAACCAAACAAACTATAAACACAATCATAACACACATATTCTTTTACATAATAAATAATGGAAGGAAAAACGTTCAGTAGAGTTAGTCCCTGGTGAGATAGGCGTTTACAGTCCGAATGGCCTCTGGGAAGAAACTCCTTCTCACCTCTGCCTATCCTTAGCCCCACGTCCCCCTCCCTTTTCATCTGTGCTTGAATTGCCTCATATTGTGTTTTGAATTGAATTCTGTCTTTAATTTGTGTACTAGTCATGTCTCTACTATTTATTTCATTCCGCTTACATGTTTTTCCTCTACTTGCTAAATTTTTGTAAGGTGTCCTTGAGACTCTTGAAAGGCGCCCATAAATAAAATGTATTATTATTATTATTAAGGGCGGTCCCGTACGGGACAAACCAATTTAGCCTAATATACGGGGTGTACCGGCTAATACAGGACAGTTGGCAACCCTGGTCCCAGTCCCCGCTGACCGACGAGTCTTCAGGTTGTCCAGGCAACTCTTTAAGCATTGCATTACTCAGGTTATTAAGCCAGTGCAGGGCGGTGTTGATTTGGAAGACACTTGGAACTGATGATGTTCCGATAATATTACTGCTCTTCTTATTCTAGGCCTTGGTGTGAACATTGCTGATTCAAAGGTTCAAATGTTCAAAGGTTGATTTATTGTCACATACACCTGGATGTAGTGAAATTCCTTTTGCCAATGCAGCACATAAAAAAGAATACAAACATAACAATAATAAATAGCTTTAACATAAAAACATCCCCCCACAATGGTTCCCATTATGGGGGAAGGCACAAAATCCAGTCCCATCCCCAATGTCCACCCATAGTCGGGCCTATTGAGGCCTCCACAGTTGCCTCTACGGAGGCCCGATGTTCCAGGCCGTCCTCGCCGGGTGATGATGTTCCGGCGTCGGGAGAGTCCTCTCAGCGGCTTGGGAACCCTGGAACGGCCGCCTCCCTACTCGAGACCGTGGCTTCCGGAGCCGACAAGGCCACGCCGAATGGAGCTCAACTGGCGATCTCGTCGCGAGATCCCAGGCTCCCGATGTAAAGTTCAGCGCCGCCGCCCGCAGCTCCGCGATGTTTTAAACGCCGGTCCCAGCTCACCGGAGTTCCAGCGCGGCGACCCAGGCAAGGCACCGCCCGCCCCGCAATGGCGCTCCAGCGCTGCACCGCCGTCCTCAGACCCGCAGCTCCGCCGCCGATGCCGCCGCCGATGCCGCCGCCGCCGATGCCGGTGCCGCCGCCGCCGATGCCGGTGCCGCCGATGCCGATGCCGAGGCTCCGGGCGGTCCCCTCAGGAAATACCGCTCCAGGCTCGCTGGTAGGCCGCGAGGACGGGTCGAAAGTGCAGCCCGGAGAAAAGCTGCATCTCCGACCAGGTAGGGACCCTGAAAATTAGTTTCCCCCTTCCCCCCCCCCTCCCCACACATAAAAAAGCTAGAACTCCTTAAAAACAAAACACTAAACTAACTAAAAATAAGAAAAAAGAAATGAAAAACAGACAGCTGCAGGCTAGGCAGCCATACCCCCTACAGGTCGGCGCCAGTTTCAGTAACAATGTAATTTAAAAAAGGAACTACAAATGCTGGTTTACACCAAAGATGGACATAAGGTGCCGGAATAACTCAGCAGGTCAGGCAGAATCCCGATCCGAAATGTCACCTATCCATGTTCTCCAGAGTTGCTGCCTGACCCACTGAGTTACTCCAACATTTTGTTCATAAGTGTTTGGAGCAGAATTAAGTCATTCAGCCCATCGAGTCTACTCCGCGATTCAATCATGGCTGATCTATTTCTCCCTTACAACCCCATTCTCCTGCCTTCGCCCCTTAACCTTTGACACCCGCACTAATTGAGAATCTGTCAATTTCCACTTTAAAAATACCCAATGACTGAAGGGTCTTGACCCGAAACATCGCCTATTCCTTCGCTCCATAGATGCTGCCTCACCCGCTGAGTTTCTCCAGCATTTTTTGTCTATAAAATCTTAGTATATCACTTATATAAGCATCATAAATCATATACAAAAAACACAGTACATGATTTAAAATCCAGAATAAAAAAAGAAAAATCAGTCCGACAACGATACCAGTGTCTCCATAACTGGGTTTAAGAAGGAACTGCAGATGCTGGAAAATCGAAGGTAGACAAAAGTGCTGGAGAAACTCAGCAGGTGCAGCAGCATCTATGGAGCGAAGGAAATAGGCAACGTTTCGGCCCGAAACGTTGCCTATTTCCTTCGCTCCATAGATGCTGCTGCACCCGCTGAGTTTCTCCAGCACTTATGTCTACTCTCCACAACTGGGATTGGCAGCGTGTAGTGCTAAACCTTATGTTTGACAAGGCCACAATAATTACATTTTTAGAGTCATTTATCCTGCAAAGGAATTGATACATATGATTTCTTAGGACAGCTTCTAAAGTACTGACTCCTGCAGCCACAAACACATCACTGGCACCGCACCATCTAGGTTTCCTTAGATGTGTTCTCATGGCATCATTATGGGCCACCTTTACTTTTGTAAAGATTAAATACATGTAACCAGAGAGACGAGGAGCGTACTGATACAATGCCCTCGAGTTAGTCACGGGTTGAGGGAAGCACCTACTGATTGAGCGGCAATTATTCCAGATTAACTTGCGCTCGGATTTTATCTAAATTGAGTTTCTTTCATCATTGGGAACTCCACAAAAAAATAAGGAGCTTAACAGCACAGCATGCTCATTAACCACAGTTATACGCGGGTGACTTACGTCAGGTACTAAGCAGAGACATGTCTGCGGTTTACCAACGCACACCATTCTCTCCCTTACACAAGAACTGTTATCAGGCAACAGACCCATCCTCTCTCCAACTAGACAGCCGTCCTGATCTGCCCTCGACCCCACTGGAGACCCTCGGACAATCTTTAATCGGACTTTACAGGACTTTATCTTGCCCTAAACGTTATTCCCTTTATCCTGTATCTGTACACTGTAGACGGCTTGATTGCAATCACGTATTGTCTCCCTGCTGACTAGTTAGCCCCACAATGAAAAGCTTTTCACTGTACCTCGGTACACGTGACAATAAACTAGAATAAACTTGATGAATTGTGTAGGATGTCAAAAATAGATGAAATATTTTTAACCCTCTGAATTTTCTGAATTTGGAGTCGGCAGGGCAGTCCTCTGCATATCGCCAACTTGGATGTGTTGTACACACTAACGTGCTGTTTGTGCCCCCTTAAAACTCTCTAGTGAAGGTGATTTGGCTATATTGTTGCTATATTGCTGCATATCGCCAACTTGGATGGGTTTTGCACAATAACTGTCTAGTTATCTTTAGTCAGAGGGTGGTGAATCTGTGGAATTCTTCACCACTGAAGGCTGTGGAGGCCAAATCAGCGGATATTTTGAAGGCAAAGATAGATAGATTCTTGATTAGTACGGGTGTCAGGGGTTTATGGGGGGAAGGCAGGAGAATGGGGTTAGGAGGGAGAGATAGATCAGCCATGATTGAATGGCGGAATATACTTGATGGGCCGAATGGCCTAATTCTTCTCCTATCATTTATGATCTCATGAAAATCATGCATTCCACCTGGTAAATTTAAAATTAGACCTTTGAAAACCTTGCCCTTCCATATCTCTGTGTCTCCCTCTCCCTTGACTCTCAGTCTGAAGAAGTATCTCGCTCCAAAATGTCATCCATTCCTTCTCTCCAGCGATGTTGCCTGCCCTGCTGAGTTACTCCAGCATTTTATGTCTATCTTTGAATACATTTAACAGGGTCTGCTACCCTGAAGATCTTCTTTTATATTTGTTAGTAACACTCATTATTATCAGAATTAATTTGGATAAATAAATAAAGTGAGCATCATACAGGTATCAGAGGTTATGGGGAGAAGGCAGGAGAATGGGGTTAGGAGGGAGAGATAGATCAGCCACGATTGAATAGCGGAGTAGACTTGATGGGCTGAATGGCCTAGTTAAACTCCTATGATTTTATGATCAAGTGAAAAGAACCTTTAGCCCAAGAAAGGTCCTTGCAAAGCTAAAAAATCAATCATTATCATAATGTGGCGAAATATTGAGGAAGAGAGGGACTGCAGAGTAGATAGTTTAGTTTATTGTTTCATTGGCATGTGTACCAAGGTACAGTGACAAATGTTTTTTGTGTGTTATCCAGTCAGCGGAAAGACTATGCATGATTACAGTCAAGCTGTCTGCAGTATATAGATACATGATAAAGGGTTTCATGTTTAGTGCAAGGTAAAGTCCGATTAAAGATGACCATAAATAGCTGGAGTAACTCAGCTGGTCAAGCAGCATCTCTGGAGAAAAGGAATAGGTGATGTTACAGGTCGAGACCCTTCTTCAGACTGATAGTCCGATGGTCTCCAATGAGGTAGATGGTAGGTGAGGATCATTGTGTCCTTGTTCATCAGTCTATGAAAGTAAGCATGCAGGTACAGCAGGCAATGAAGAAAGCAAATGGCATGTTGGCCTTGATAACAAGAGGAATCGAATATAGGAGCAAAGAGGCCCTTCTGCAGTCCTAATGAGACCACACCTGGAATATTGTGTGCAGTTTTGGTCCCCTAATTTGAGGAAGGCCATTCTTGCTATTGAGGGAGTGCAGCTTAGGTTTACAAGGTTAATTCCCAGGATGGCGGGACTGTCACATGCTGAGAGAATGGAGCAGCTGGGCTTGTACACTCTGGAGTTTAGAAGGATGAGAGGGTATCTCATTGAAACATATAAGGGTTTGGACACGCTAGAGGCAGGAAACTTGTTCCCGATGTTGGGGGAGTCCAGGACCAGGGGCCACAGTTTAAGAATAAGGAGTAAGCCATTTAGAACGGAGACGAGGAAACACTTTTTCTCACAGAGAGTGGTGAGTGTGTGGAATTCTCTGCCTCAGAGGGCGGTGGAGGCCGGTTCTCTGGATACTTTCAAGAGAGAGATCTTAAAAATAGCGGAGTCAGGGGATAGGGGGAGAAGGCAGGAACGGGGTACTGATTGGGGATGATCAGCCATGACCACATTGAATGGCGGTGCTGGTTCGAAGGTCCAAATGTCCTACTCCTGCACCTATTGTCTATTGTCTATTGTGTAGATGAAGTGCCTCTCTACTGCTGCGCCACTGTGCCACTGAGATGCAACGGAATAATGCGTTTTCTTGCGGCTCTTTTACAGTGCTCTGCGACCTGTGGTGCTGGAACCAGGCATCGCAAGGTGACCTGTATCAACCAGAACCAGGAAGAAGTGCATGGTATTGAATGCGATGCAAGCCAAAGGCCGCCCAGCGTGGAGCAGTGCAAAAGTCAACCTTGTGAATACATCTGGATCACAGGAGAGTGGTCGGAGGTAGAAGAATATTTGAATACGTTTGCAAAATGGCAAAGAATGCTTCACCCTATTTGGCTTCAATAGAATTGAGCGATACAGCGTGGAAACAGGCCCTTCGGCCCACCGAGTCTGCACCATCGGTCACCAGTTCACACTAGTTTTATGTAAGACCCACTTTCGCGTCCACTGCCCACACATTTGGAGGCAATCAACCTACAAACCCTCATGACTTTGGAATGTGGGAGGAAACCGGAGCACCCGGAGGAAACCCACATGGTCACGGGGAGAACATGCAAACTCCGTACAGACAGCACCCGAGGTTAGGATTGAACCTGGGTCTGTGGCACTGTGTTGCAGCAACTCTACCAGCTGCTCCACTGTGCTGCCCGAATATTACTGCTGCACTATCCTCTGCTGCAGAACATAGATAGTGCATAAGACATGTATGCGGGACGACAGATGGCACAATGGGCTAAGTGTTCGGCTGGCAACCGGAAGGTAGCCGGTTCGAATCCCGCTTGGAGTGCATACTGTCGTTGTGTCCTTGGGCAAGACACTTCACCCACCTTTGCCTGTGTGTGAATGTGTGTGAATGCGTGTGAGTGATTGGTGGTGGTCGGAGGGGCCGTAGGCGCAGATTGGCAGCCACGCTTCCGTCAGTCTGCCCCAGGGCAGCTGTGGCTACAGAAGTAGCTTACCACCACCGAGTGTGACTGAGGAGTGAATGAATAATGCGATGTAAAGCGCCTTGAGTATTAGAAAGGCGCTATATAAATCCCATCCATTATTATTATTATTATGTATAAAAAATCAACATCTCTAAAGGGTATTTGCATTGAAATATCAAGTTTGCTCTCGATATCCCAAATCAATTAGGAATCAGTTTTGACACAAATTCCTTTGGTCCTTCATTGTTTGGTTTCCATGAAATTCAGGTCGGTGGCGCAGCGGTAGAGTTGCTGCCTCACAGCGGCAGAGACCCGGGTTCGATCCCGACTACGGGTACTGTCTGTACGGAGTTTGTACGTTCTCCCCGTGACCTGCGTCATAGTAACTCAGCGGGACAGGCAGCATCTCCGGAGAGAAGAAATGGGCGACGTTTCAGGTTTTAGAAGAAGGGCCTCAACCCGAAGCTTCATCCATTCCTTCTCTCCATCGATACATACACATACACATACGTGTGTGTGTGTGTGTGTGTGTGTGTGTGTGTGTGTGTGTGTGTGTGTGTGTGTGTGTATGTACATATCTAGTAATTGCTGTATACATAGTGATCGCTGATCGCCGCGGACTTGGTGGGCCGAACGGCCTGTTTCGGAGCTGTAAACTAAACTAAATGTTGGTATTTTTGATTCCAATGTGTTGTTACAACAGAGGGGGGAAAAAAGAGATTAACAATGTAACTTTATTTCCAGTGCTCAGTAACTTGTGAGAATGGCTACCAGCAGAGGCTTGTATCGTGCAGTGAGGTTTACAATGGTAAGGACCTCTATGAATATGGCTACTATCACCAGATTACAACTAACTGCCCCGGGACACCGCCGCCCAACATCCGAACCTGCTCTCTTGGTGAATGTCCTGTTACTGCTTCATGGCGGGTTGGCAATTGGGCAAGTGTAAGTCCATTTCAACAATTTTCAGGACACAAGTTCAGACCGTTACTATACGATGCAGCTATAACGTAATCTTTTTGTTCTGATATTGTACCAATGCTTTGTGAAAGGATATGGTGATGTCTGTTCTTTGAAGGCTTGAAAGTGCGCACCGCCTCCAGTCTGGAGATACTGCTCCTTCCCGAAGGTAGACACAAAACCCTGGAGTAACTCAGCGGGATGGGCGGCATCTCTGTCTGAAAAGGGGTCTCGACCCGAAACGTTACCCATTCCTCCACTCCAGAAATGCTGCCTGGCCCGCTGAGTTACTCCGGCATTTTGTGTCTACCTTCGGTGTAAACCAGCATCTGCAGTTCCTTCCTACGCTAACAGCTTCTCTGTGATCAGGCTTCTGAACGATCCTTCCATAAGATAGGGTACTGTCCGATTCACCTCCACCCAATTGCGGACATTGGACTTTGTCTATGGAACTGGTGCTATGGAACTACAATGCTGAGAACTATACTCTGTATATTCATTAGTGCCTTAAAGCCTTAAGAGACTTGAGAAGCAATTACTGATGCCTCTATTGCATATAAATTAATTGTTCAAATTTCCTAAATTAACTATCAGACTTTTCAGTTATTGGTGTACAGAAATGTAAATGTTGCATTGCCAAAATAATATGAAATACTAGAGGGCATAGCTTTAGGGTAAGAGAGGCAAAGGTAAACGGCAACGTTTTAGTTAACACAGTGGTGGGTGCCTGGAACACGCTGCGTGTGTGTGCGTGCGTGCGTGCGTGCGTGTGTGTGTGTTCTGTTTAAAGGCCCCTACAAAAACTCAGCTGCATTTTAATTCCTGCACAAATACCTGTTCAAGCCCATTTTCATGTACAGTCTTCAGTATCCACAACCGAGGTTGTATATTCAAGTTTAAACAGCTACATATATTTATCTGGTACATTATAATCTTGGGGGCTTTCCCCACTTCAGAGATGTAGGGAGATACTGACAGTGAAAGACCCTCTTTGACAGGTACATGGATAGGACAGGTTGAGAGGGATATGGGCCAAACACAGGCAGGTGGGACTAGTGTACTGTAGATGGGACTTGGTGGCTGGCATTTTTTCCATACTAGTAGACAAATATGCTGGAGAAACTCAGCGGGTGCAGCAGCATCTCTGGAGCAAAGGAAATAGGCAACGTTTCGGGTCGAGATCCTTCTGCAGACTGATGTGAGGGCGGGGGGGCGGGGGGGGCGGGCGGGAAGAAGAAAGGAAGAGGCGGAGAGTGGGCTGAGGGAGAGCTGAGAAGGGGAGGAGAAAATAGGGATTATCTGAAATTAGAAAAGTCAATGTTCATGCCACTGGGGTGCAAACTGCCCAAGCGAAATATGAGGTGCAGCTCCTCCAATTTACGGTGGGCCTCACTCTGGCCATGGAGGAGGCCCAGAGTGAGGACCACTCTGTATCCACGCTGTATCACTCGATAACTATAAATGTCAATGTCGGTCAAATTATTTGCAGTCCTTAATCTTTATTCACACATAAAGAATTCCAAATGTGAATCTATTCAATTTTTCTACAAATCAAATTTGTATCTCTGATGCTTTTTGTAAGATTATTTTCAAGTCTTTTGTTCAAAAGAATGACCGTGCAGGGGACATGGGTGTAAGGTGAGGGGGGGGGGGGGAAAGATTTAATAAAAACCTGAGGGAAATGTTTTCACACAAAGGGTGGTGGATGTATGGAACAAGCTGTCGGAGAAGATCCAGCGCCAGAGACCCGGGTTCGTTCCCGACTACGGGCGCTGCCTGTACGGAGTTTGTACCTTCTCCCCATGACCGCGTGGGTTTCCTCCTGCACTCCAAAGACGTGCAGGTTTGTAGGTTAATTGGTTTGGTGTAAATGTAAAAATCGTCCCTAGTGCGTGTAGGATAGTGTCAATGTGCGGGGATCACTGGTCGGCGCGGACTCGATGGGCCTAAGTGCCCGTTTCCGCGCTGTATCTCTAAACTAAACTAAACTAAAAAGGAGCGAAGGAATCTCGACCCGAAACGTCGCCTATTCCTTCGCTCCATAGATGCTGCATCACCCGCTGAGTTTCTCCAGCATTTTTGTCTACCTTCAATTTTTCTAGCATCTGCAGTTTTTTCTGAAACTAAAAAGGAGGTAGTTGAGGCAGGTACTATCGTAACGTTTAAGAAACATTCAGACAGGTACATGGATAGGAAAGGTTTAGAGGATTATGGGCCAAAGGCAGTCAGGTGGGACTTGTGTAGATGGCACATGTTGGTCGGTGTGGGCAAGTTGGGCTGAAGGGCCTGTTTCCACACTGTATGACTAAATGTTTGACTAAGTTCTAAATGTCAATGTTGGTGAAATGATTTGTTTTCCTTAATCTTAACATGACTGCAATAAAAAGTTTTGTCAGCAGTCTTAAATATTATATTAAACTCAAAGTAACGACTGTGGATAGAGATCAGATTGAAGTGTATAGATTGTTTCTGTTCTTCATAAGAGTACGTGTTTGGTCGTTGCAAGATTGTGATTGATGTTGATTTTGTATTCAGTGCTATTTAATTTTCTTTTTTCAATGTTTTTGCAAGTGTTCGGCAAGCTGTGGAATGGGGGCCATGCAACGATCGATATACTGCTTAACAACCGATGGCCACTTCAGCAACTCCTGCAGCACGGATCTCAAGCCAGAAGGGAGGAGAATGTGCCAGACTGGGAAATGTAAGCATCTAAGAGAGGCACAAAAAGCTGGAGTAACTCAGCGGGACAGGCAGCATCTCCGGAGAGAAGTAATAGACAATAGACAACAGTTGCAGGAGTAGGCCATTTGGCCCTTCGAGCCATCACCACCATTCAATGCGATCATGGCTGATCATCCCTAATCAGTACCCCGTTCCTGCCTTTTCCCCATATCCCCTGACTCCGCTATCTTTAAGAGCCCTATCCAGCTCTCTCTTGAAAGTATCCAGAGAACCTGCCTCCACCGTCCTCTGAGGCAGAGAATTCCACACACTCACAACTCTCTGTGAGAAAAAGTGTTTCCTCGTCTCCGTTCTAAATGGCTTACCCCTTATTCTTAAACTGTGGCCCCTGGTTCTGGACTCCCCCAACATCGGGAACATGCTTCCTGCCTCTAGCGTGTCCAAACCCTTAACAATCTTATATGTTTCAAAGAGATCCCCTCTCATCCTTCTAAATGGGTGGCGTTTTGGATCGAAACCCATTCCTTCTCTCCAGAGATGCTGCCTGTCCCGCTGAGTTACTCCAGCTTTTATGTGCCTATCTTTGAGAATTTTGCTTTATTGAAGAAGAGTTTTGTTTCATTTTAAGATCAATAGTCGCTTTTGCAGCATGTAATATTTTCATCATTTTGTTTTCTGTAATGATAAGAAGCATGCGACCAAAGATCTGAGCATCGAGAGTGTTGTGTCTCTCTTCAGTTTAAACCAGCATCTGCAGTTCCTTCCTCCACAAATGTGAGCATCGAATTCATTGAGACCGCTTCCACATCTCCGCCAATTTCCCATTTGTCCAAGTACTAAGTGTCGGGCATTTAAAAAAAAAATTGTTACCCTAAAGTATGTTTTCTAAAGTGTAAGCAAAACCATATTTTTTCCTGTAGGTGAGTTTCCGCAAAGCTGCACAGATGTTCAGCGACTGAAGGGATTCATCGAAGACGGTGATCACATCCTTAATATCCAGGGGAAGCGTATAAAGGTACATCAGTGAGCTATCTTAAGCGGGGAACTCAAGAGTGTTCTTTGCTCAATTCCTTTTAAAGTATCCTTGCCATTTTACTGATTGTATGCCTAGTTGCCACCTTCCCCTCAGCCAACAATGAACATAGAAACATAGAAAATAGGTGCAGGAGTAGGCCATTCGGCCCTTTGAGCCCGCATCGCCATTCAATATGGTCATGGCTGATCATCCAACTCAGTATCCTGTACCTGCCTTCTCTCCATACCCCCTGATCCCTTTAGCCACAAGGGCCACATCTAACTCCCTCTTAAATAAAGCCAACGAAATGGCCTCAACTACCTTCTGTGGCAGAGAGTTCCAGAGATTCACCACTCTCTGTGTGAAAAATGGTTTTCTCATCTCGGTCCTAAAGGATTTCCCCCTTATCTTTAAACTGTGACCCCTTGTCCTGGACTTCCCCAACATTGGGAACAATCTTCCTGCATCTAGCCTGTCCAACCCCTTAAGAATTTTGTAAGTTTCTATAAGATCCCCCATCAATCTTCTAAATTCTAGCGAGTACAAGCCGAGTCTATCCAGTCTTTCTTCATATGAAAGTTCTGCCATCCCAGGAATCAGTCTGGTGAACCTTCTCTGTACTCCCTCTATGGCAAGAATGTCTTTCCTCAGATTTGGAGACCAATACTGTACACAATACTCCAGGTGTGGTCTCACCAAGACCCTGTACAACTGCAGTAGAACCTCCCTGCTCCTATACTCAAATCCTTTTGCTATGAACCAGTCTACATTTTCCTTGATCGCCGTCTCCTTTGATCTGTCGTTTTCACACCTTACCCTTCCCGTATCTTTGTGTCTCCCTCCCCCCTGACTCTCAGTCTGAGGAAGAGTCTCGATCCGAAACGTCACCCATTCCATTCTCTCCAGAGATGCTGCCTGTCCCGCTGAGTTACTCCAGCACTTTGTGTCTATCAAGGCAGCACGGTGGCTCAGCGGTAGAGTTACTGCCATACATCGCCAGAGACCTGGTTCGATCCGGACTAAGGGTGCTGTCTGTACGGAGTTTGTACGTTCTCCCCGTGACCTACATGGGTTTTCTCCAAGATCTTCGGTTTCCTCCCAGCCTCCAAAGACGTACAGGTTTGTAGGTTAATTGGCTTGAGATACATGTAAATTGTCCCTAGTGTGTGTAGGATAGTGTTAGTGTGTGGGGCTCGCTGGCCGGCACGGACTCAGTGGGCCGAAGGGCCTGTATCTCGAAACTAAAAACTAAGAGTATTTAGTCTTCTTTGTTTTAAATCTCTTTCAAACACTATCCTTGCTTCATAGTGTGTTTGTGCTTTCAGATCTACTGCGCTGATATGCTGACGGATAGCCCAAGAGAATATATCACACTGACTGGTGGCGATTCGGAAAATTTTTCCGAAGTTTACGGCTATAGGTATGGAGAATGAAGATGTATAACTGGCGGAGAAGTTCCTGCAAATAAAATAATTTTCAATCACAATTGACATGTACATTTAACATTCTGCCTGGTTTAGGTTACATAACCCTGCCGAATGTCCTTACAATGGCAGCAGGAGGGATGATTGTCAATGCAGAAGAGACTATTTAGCGGCTGGCTATTCCACTTTCAGAAAAGTAAGACTAGACATCAACACACTGCAAATTATAAGTGAGTAAAATGTTCCTTTTTAATTTACTTTAATGTAGAAACATAGAACAATAGGTGCAGGAGTAGGCCATTCGGCCCTTCGATCCTGCACCTTCGATCCGTTCAATATGATCATGGCTGATCATCCAAAATTAGTACCCCGTTCCTGTTTTTTCCCCATCAAAACATGCTGGATGATTTGTTAACAAGAGAACGACAGCTTCAAACATCCTTCAAGAAGGATGGCACGGAACCTGAAGTAATGAGGACTAGCCTTATAAGTACAGATCCAAAGACTGATCTCACCAACCCTTGGTTAATGGAGGAACCAGAAGAAACTAGAGGGCTTGGTTTTAGTGAAATCAAGGCACTGGAGGCCAATTCTCTGGATGCTTTCAAGAGAGTTAGATAGTGTTCTTACAGACAGCGGCGTTAAGGGATATGGGGAGAAGGCAGGAACGGGGTACTGATTGTGGATGATCAGCCATGATCACATTGAATGGCGGTGCTGGCTCAAAGGGCTGAATGGCCTACTCTTGCACCTATTGTCTATTGTCACCCATTCCTTCTCCCCAGAGATGCTGCTGGTCCCACTGAGTTACTCCAGCATTTTGTGTCGATCATCAGTGTAAACCGGCTTCTTCAGTTCCTTCCCACATAAAAATTCTCAAAGAATGTAAATACGTAACTGAGAGATAAGAGATTATTTACGTTGAGAATCGGCCTTCTCATGGCAACTGAACAAGGCAGAAGAATCTTTGCATGAAAGGTTGTTTTTGGTGCACATTTTATATCAAGGTGATATTTCAGTTTGACCATAATCACACCTAAAACATTGATCAATTATAGCTCAATTCTTCAGTCTGAAGAAGGATCTCGACCTGAAACATCACCTATCCATTTTCTCCAGAGATGCTGCCTGACCCGCTGAGTAAAGGAACTGTCCCACGAGCATGCGACTCCATGCAGCAAGCGCAACCTAATGCCCCTGTCCCACTTAGGAAACCTGAACGGAAACCTCTGGAGACTTTGTGCCCCACCCAAGGTTTCCGTGCGGTTCCCGGAGGTTTTTGTCAGTCTCCCAACCTGCTTCCACTACCTGCAACCTCCGGCAACCACCTGCAACCTCCGGGAACCGCACGGAAACCTTGGGTGGTGCGTAAAGTCTCCAGAGGTTTCCGTTCAGGTTTCCTAAGTGGGACACGGGGCATAAAGGGCCGGTCCCATGAGCATGTGACTCCATGCGGCAAGCGCAACCTAACGTGGTCGCTTGAGCCGTGCGGTCTCGCGGGGCCGGTCCCACTTCGATCGCCGGAGCCGTATGGCGTTGTGCGGAGCTGGTCCCGACATCGCGCGGGGCTCTGAAAAACTGACCGTGTTCAAAAATTCCGCGCGGCAGCGGCCTGCCGGCCCGCAGCCGCCTCGACGCCGTACGTCACGCGCGAACTTCCCGCGGACTTCGCTCGAACTTCATGTCACTCACTCGACCTCCGCGCGGCCCCCGTTTCTGGTTTGGTCGCGCTTGCAGTATGCAGGTCGCATGCTGGTGGGACCGGCCATTTAGGTCGCGCTTGCCGCATGGAGTCACATGCTCGTATGACAGGCCCTTTATTCCAGCACTCTGTGTCCAGTATCTTTAGCGTAAACCAACATCTGCCGTTTATTTTTTATTACATTACAGCCACTAATCTAGCCATTTTCGCTTCATTTCAATCCTCATCAGTGTTTCTACATTGGCCAGTGAAAGATAATTCATCACTATCATGAGATGAGATGAATGAGTTACACTTCTGAGCACAAACTAAATCTAAGGACTGTCAATCTTGAATTTGCTTCATGAGATTTTGCAGTTGTCTTTAATAATAAATGATAACCAAAGTGAATTTAGAGTGGTTTCTCTCCACTGCCAAATGGATAGGAGGTCGAGACTTATCACATTACATATTAAAGTATGAGACGAGAGATCTGCTACATTCTCTCCCTTATCATCAGCTTCTATTGAATAGTGAAAGGCCTGGATAGTTTGTATGTGGAGAGGATGTTTACACTAGTGGGAGAGTTCATGACCAGAGGTCACAGCCTCAGAATTAAAGGGCAGTCCTTTAGGAAGGAGATGAGGAGGAATTTCTTTGGTCAGTGGGCAGTGAATCTGTGGAATTCTTTGCCACAGATGGCTGTGGAGGCCAAGTCAGTGGATATTTCTAAGGCGGAGATAGATAGATTCTTGACCAGTGCGGGTGTCAGAGGTTATGGGGAGCAGGCAGGGGAATGGGATGAGGAGGGAGAGATGAATCAGCCCTGATTGAATGGCGGAGTAGACTTGATGGGCTAAATGCCTTAATTCTGCTCCTATCACTTATGAATTTGTGACCTTACTTAAAACATGTAAGAGATCTCATGCTCTCTGATAACTCAACGTGGATGAAGAGGGATACGAGACAAGTGCGTTTTCCAATGTATCCACACCAAGAGGCAGCAGGACAGCAACAACCCAGGCAGTATCAGGTTGCAACAGTTAATGCTGGCACGAGGAAATGAAGATGCTGGAATCTTGCATGGAACTCAAAGTGCTGGAGTAACAGTGGATGAAGCAGCATATCTAGAGGACATGGGTAGGTGACATTTGGGGTCGGGACCTTCCTTCTGCTTGTCCTCCAGAGATGCCACCAGGCCCGCTGAGTTACTCCACCACTTTGTGTACAACAACAGTTGTAGACTTGTGGCGCGGTGGCGCAGTGGTAGAGCTACTGCCTCACAGCGCCAGACTCCCGGGTTCGATCCTGACCATGGGTGCTGTCTGTACGGAGTTTGTACGATCTCCCCGTGATCTGTGATCTTCGGTTTCCTCCCACACTCCAAAGACGTACAGGTTTGTGGATTCATTGGCTTGGTATAAATGTAAATTGTCCCTAGTGTGTGTAGGATAGTGTTAGTGTGCGGGGATCGCTGGTCGGTGCGGACTCGGTGGGCTAAAGGGCCTGTTTCCACGCTGTATCTCTAAATTAAACAATACTAAACGGTTAATGTGCGGGTTTGCAGGTTATGCTTATGTTTATGTTTAGAGATACAGCACAGAAACAGGCCCTTTGGCCCACCGAGTCCGCGCTGACCAGCGGTTTCCACACATTAACACTTTCCTACACACAGTAGGGACAATTTTACTTTTACAACAAGCCAATTAACCTACAAACCTGTACGTCTTTGGAGTGTGGGAGAAAACCGAAGATCTCGGAAAAAACCCACGCAGGTCACGGGGAGAACGTACAAACTCAGTACAGACAAGCATCCATTGTCGGGATCGCACCCGGGTCTCAATAGACAATAGACAATAGGTGCAGGAGTAGGCCATTCGGCCCTTCGAGCCAGCACCGCCATTCAATGTGATCACGGCTGATCATCCCCAATCAGTACCCCGTTCCTGCCTTCTCCCCATATCCCCTGACTCCGCTATTTTTAAGAGCCCTATCTAGCTCTCTCTTGAAAGCATCCAGAGAACCTGCCTCCACCGCCCTCTGAGGCAGAGAATTCCACTGACTCACCACTCCCTGTGAGAAAAAGTGTTTCCTCGTCTCCGTTCTAAATGGCTTACTCCTTATTCTTAAACTTTGGCTCTTGGTTCTGGACTCCCCCAACAACGAGGCAGAGAATTCCACAGACTCACTGGCGCAGTAAGACGGCATCTCTACCGCTGCGCCACCATGCCACCCAGAGTTTAATCAGCCCTAATGTGTAGGGAGTGGATGAGAAGGTGGGATAACATGGAACCAGTGTGTACAATGGTCAGTGTAATCAATGGCTGGTGTGGGCTCAGCCTGTTATCCTGCTGAATAACTAAATGCAGTATTCGGTTGTGAATATTGTCTCTACGTATGAACAGTTTTACACATCGTCTCTCACTCCTTGCTTTACAGCGACAGACTTGTTCTTCGCACAGACACTGGAAGGTCGGCCGGTGCCTTTCGCCACGGCCGGAGACTGCTACAGTGCTGCCCGATGTCCACAGGTAGCGGAATTACTTTACTAAATGTATATATTTTTTTAAATGTGCAAGAAAACATAAATGAATAAACAAAGGAACTAAACTCTTTCTCGTTCTCCCCGTGACCTGCGTGGGTTTCGCCGAGATCTCCGGTTTCCCTCCCACGCTCCAAAGACGTACAGGATTGTAGGTTAATTGGCTTGGTATAAATGTAAATTATCCCTGGTGTGTGTAGGATAGTGTTAATATGCGGGGATCGCTGGTCAGCGCGGACTCGGTGGATCGGTTTCCGCGCTGTGTCTCTAAACAATGTGTCTCTAAACGTCTCCCTACCCTCGGTACAAGAACTGTTCCAGAGCCGCTGTCTGAAAAAAGCTCTGAGAATAGCTAAGGACAAACTGCACCCCCTCCACACACACATGGATCTCCTGCCATCAGGCAAGAGATACCGTAGCATCAAAGCCCGGACTACAAGACTGCTAAACAGTTTCCTGCCACAGACTGTGAGGCTGCTAAACAGTCACTCTGTACTCACAGTCACCTGATTCTGCGGCTCTGCACTGACATTTTAATAACTCTGGCACTGGCCACTCAAATCAGCTGCCCTGGACATTTTAATGATTGGTTTACTGTATTTTAATGTTGCTGTTTTACCTGCTTTTAACTATTTATACTGTTTCATCAGGGACTGGATTGTTTTTTATTGTTATTATGTGTGAAATGTTTTAAGTTTCATGTGCGATGCTCCGGTATTCCCTGGGAAACGTCTTCTCATTTTGCACTGTGCAACTGTTGCTTTGCAAGATGACAATAAAGACAAGGGCCACAGAGGGTAGTCGAGGCCAGTTCATTGGCTATATTTAAGAGGGAGTTAGATGTGGCCCTTGTGGCTAAGGGGATCAGAGGGTATGGAGAGAAGGCAGGTACGGGATACTGAGTTGGATGATCAGCCATGATCATATTGAATGGCGGTGCAGGCTCGAAGGGCCGAATGGCCTACTCCTGCACCTAATTTCTATGTTTCTATTTGATTTGATTTAAACTAAACTAAACTCAGCAAGAGGCAAGCATGAGAATGACCAATAGAGGGAGACAAAGCAAGGCTAGAGCAGGAATTGCAGATGCTGGTATCTTGAACAGGACACAAAGTCCTGGAGTAACTCAGCAGGTGTGGAGCGAATGGACAGGTGACGTTTCGGGTCAGGACTGGACCGAAACGCCACCTCTCCCTTCCCTCCACACATGCTTCCTTATCTCGCTGAAACACTTGGTGTTTCAACTGAAATTAAACATTTGGTTCAGACATGGATAAAGAAACTGCGATTGATGCCTGCCTATACTTGATGGATGCTGCTTGAACCAAATCCAGATATTATTCATAGAAAAACATCTAGAATGTTATTAAAAGCTGGAGTAACTCAGCGAGACAGGCAACATCTCTGGAGAGAAGGAATGGGTGATGTTTCGGGTCGAGATGACAATGTTATCTGAACCTTATTTAAGATTTGCAAACACACAGAACAGCAGCAGTGCCCTCTAGTGATGATTCTGAAACATTGCATCTCAATATCCCCCACCATTAAAATCTCCATCTCTCCCCCACCCTAATTTCACTGTCCTCCTGATTCATTTTACTGACTGTCAGCTTTCTTGTCACCTTCCCATCAGCTAACAATGAACCATTCTACACTTCCTTATCACCGTCTGCTTTGATCTGTCATTTTCACACCTTACCCTTCCTCATCTCCTGACACAATAGACAGTAGACAATAGGTGCAAGAGTAGGCCATTCGGCCCTTCGAGCCAGCACCGCCATTCAATGTGATCATGGCTGATCATCCCCAATCAGTACCCCGTTCCTGCCTTCTCCCCATATCCCCTGACTCCGCTATTTTTAAGAGCCCTATCCAGCTCTCTCTTGAAAGCATCCAGAGAACCTGCCTCCACCTCCCTCTGAGGCAGAGAATTCCTCAGACTCACCACTCCCTGTGAGAAAAAGTGTTTCCTCGTCTCCGTTCTAAATGGCTTACTCCTTATTCTTAAACTTTGGCTCTTGGTTCTGGACTCCCCCAACATCGGGAACATGTTTCCTGCCTCTAGCGTGTCCAAGCCCTTAACAATCGTATGTTTCAATGAGATACCCTCTCATCCTTCTAAACTCCAGAGTGTACAAGCCCAGCCACTCCATTCTCTCAGCATATGACAGTCCCGCGATCCCGGGAATTAACCTTGTAAACCTACACTGCACTCCCTCAATAGCAAGAATGTCCTTCCTCAAATTAGGGGACCAAAACTGCACACAATACTCCAGGTGTGGTCTCACTAGGGCTAGGACTCCTTTTTTCTCCCTCCCCCCCCCCCGACTCACAGTCTGAAGAAGGGTCTTGAGCCGATACGTCACCTGTTCCACCTGCTGCCTGTCCCGCCGTGTTACGCCAGCACAGAGAGTGGTGAGTCTGTGGAATTCTCTACCTCTGAGGGCGATGGAGGCCGGTTCTCTGGATACTTTCAAGAGAGACCTAGATAGGGCTCTTAAAGATAGCTGAGTCAGGGGATAAGGCAGGAACGGGGTACTGATTGGGGATGATCAGCCATGATCACATTGAATGGCGGTGCTGGCTCGAAGGGCCGAATGGCCTACTCCTGCACCTATTGTCTATTGTCAATTTGTGTTTGTCTTTGGTGCAAACCAGCATCTGCAGTTCCTTCCGACGACAACAACATTCCAACCACAGCCTACACGATGTCTCAACCATGAACACTGATTGCTAATTGCTAATTAATTATAATCATACTGCAACATATTTTACTAATAGATTAATGGGATCCTGTTACCATTGCTTGTTCACAAGGAAATGTACCATGGCTGTTGAGAATGTAATTGTTAATGTGATTTATACCTGTAAGTGGCTATTAGGATGGACCATGTAACCATTGAAGGGCATTTTCTTTTTCAGGGACAATTTAGTATCAATCTCTCTGGAACAGGACTTAGAGTGTCTGAATCCACCAGGTGGATATCGCAAGGAAATTATGCTGTTGTACAAATACAACGATTGATGGTAAGAATATGAGGAAAATAAGATTACATTTGGCAAATGTTAATTTGGCAGCTTTCTGCAGTATTGTTTGTTGAATATCTACTAAACCAAAATGGAGAGACACCCCAATGATACTAATCTAGGACCTTGCGCCAGATGCCATTTAATCGTTGAATTTTATTTTGAGTTTAGTTTAGAGGTACAGCGCGGAACCAGGCCATTCGGCCCAACTAGTCCGCGCCGATCAGTGATCACCCCATACACTAGCTCTATCAATACTATACACCTAACATGGGAATGGTGGCACAGCGGTAGAGTTGCTGCCTTACAGCACCAGAGACACAGGTTCGACCCTGACTACGGGAGCTGACTGTACGGAGATTGTACATTCTCCCCGTGACCTGCGTGGGTTTTCTCCGAGATCTTCGGTTTTCTCCCACACGCCACAGACGTGCAAGTTTGTAGGTTAATTGGCTTGGTATAAATGTAAAAAAAATTGTCCCCAGTGTGTGTAGGATGGTGTTAATGTGCGGAGATCGCTGGTCGGCGCGGACTGGGTGGGCCGAAGGGCCTGCGCTGTATCTCTAATCTATCCTACACACTAGGGACAATTTTACAGTTCTTACTGAAGCCAATTAGCCTACAAACCCACACGTCTTTGAGTGTGGGAGGAAACCGGAGCACCCGGAGAAAATCCATGCAGTCAAGGGGAGAGCGTGCAAACTCCATACAGACAGCATCCCTCCAGACATACCGCCTGACATACTCAGTTTACCCAGCACTGTGTTTTACTTTTTTTTTTTTTTTTTTTAATTATTTTTATTAGAAGTACGGTAAATTACAATAATACACAACACATATATCTTAATACATTTTTTGTACCGCTTCATTTTTTTTGAGCTTTAAGAAAAAGATAGAAGTAAGGAAAGTAAAGAAAGTGCGCAAGAGTCGTGAAGTGCAAGAGAGTGTTGGGAAAAGAAAGCCCCTTAGAAAAGAAGTTAGAGAAGGAAGTGAAGTAAGAAAGTAGACCCTAGAAAAGAAAGAAAAAGAAAGTAAGGACAATCGCTCTATTATAACATTAAACTCCGCAGAAAGACTACCAACCAAGTCTGTTTTTGTTGTTTTACCTCCCGTTGCCAGGTCCTGATACCATTTATTTATTTATTTATTTTTAAAATTACTATTGCACCTCATGCTTGTAATAGGTCCATAAACGTAGACCACGTCTTTTGGAATTGGTTTGCTTTACCTGCTAAGAGGAATCTCATCTCTTCCAGATGTAATGTTTCAAACAAATTTGATGTCCACATTTTTATTGTTGGTGTGGGCGCATTTTTCCAGAATTTAAGTATGAGCTTTTTTCTACTCATAGAAACTTTATGATGTGATAACAATGAGCCATATTGCTAACAGAGTCATAAGGTCATAAGTGATAGGAGCAGAATTAGGTCATTCGGCCCATCAAGGCTACTTCGCCATTCAATCATGGCTGATCTATATCTCCCTCCTAACCCCATTCTCCTGCCTCCTAGTTTAGAGATACAGTGCGGAAACAGGCCCTTCGGCCCACCGAGCACGCACCGACCAGCGATCCCCGCACATTAACACTATCCGACACACACTAGGGACATTGTTTTTAGATTCATACCAAACCAATTAACCTCCAAACCTGCACATCTTTGGACCGTGTAAGAAAACCGGAGCACCCGGAGAAAACCCATACAGGGCACGGGGAGAACGTACAAACTCCGTACAGACAGCACCAGTAGTCAGGGTCGAACCCGGGTCTCCGGCGCTGTAAGGCAGCAACTCTACCGCTGCGCCACCGTGCCGCCCTGTAAAGGCTTAAGAGAAGATTGCGCTTGTAAAGTTTGGCACAAGATTTACCACAGGAAACAAAGTCCGAGAAAAGCAACCTCATAGGATTCAATCAGCTGCTTGTTTCACAGTCGGCGCGGTTGATTTTCCAAAGAATTGCGTCTAAAATAAAACTCAAATGAGCACATAGTGGATTTGGATCGTATTTCAAGAGGAAGTTTTCAGTAACGCTGTCTCACGTTTCATGCCCTGACGTTGTGCTATGCAATGAAATTCTGGGGCAATTGTGTTTATTGAACGCCCTGAATAATAACACTGTCGTGTCTGGTAGCGTTTACAGGGGCTCATCGCCCAGAGTCTTATTAACACACTGCAGTTCAAAGCAAATGGTGCAAACTCTACCTGAATCCTTGACCTCAGATCAACCCAGTTGTATAACTAGCGTGAACTTGCTTGAATGGGCTGAGCAAACACCAGGTGGGACGACTCGTGGGAATCAATGCACACATCAGATCACCCCCGTCCCCTCTGCCCCACCTGGAATCACACCTATCTCTCCCCTCCCCCTCCCCTTCCACCAACATTCCTTCCTCCAGCTTCACGATCAGCAAGTCTAGCCTCTGTCCACCATTTGCCTATCAACCCCCTCAGCCCCCCCCCACCCCATATCCCTCTCACCCCCCTCACCCCCCGCACACCTCCAGATTCAGGAACAGTTTCTGCCCAGCTGTTATTAGGCAACTGAACCATCCTACCACAGCCATAGAGCAATAATGAACTACTATTCACCTCATTGGAGATCCTCGGACTATGTTTCATCAGATTTTATTGGACTTTACCTTGCACTATACGTTATTGCCTTATCATGTGTCTGTACACTGTAAATGGCTCGATTGTAATCACGCAACTTCCCATCTCCACCCCTTTCTGCTTTCCGCAGAGACCGTTCCTTCAGAAACTCCATAGTCAACTCATCCCTTCCCACCCAAACTACCCCCTCCCCAGGTACTTCCCCCTGCAACCGCAAGAGGTGCAACGCCTGTCCCTTTACTTCTCCCCTCGACTCCATCCAAGGACCCCGGTTGTCTTTCCAGGTGAGGCAGAGGTTCACCTGCACCTCCTCCAACCTCATTTACTGTATCCGCGGTTCCATATGTGGACTCCTGTATATCGGTGAGACCAAGCGCAGGCTCAGCGATCATTTCGCTGAACCCCTCCGCTCAGTCCGCCTAGACCTACCTGATCACCCGGTTGTTCAGCACTTTAACTCCCCCTCCCATTCCCAATCTGACCTTTCTGTCCTGGGCCTCCTCCATTGTCGGAGTGAGGCCCAACGCAAATTGGAGGAATGGTTCCTTATCCCTGCAGTGGCGTCCTCACTTCCACGTGACTGCCCATCGAGCGGCGCCACCATCAGCCGCCGCGCCGACCTCTCCACTAACGCTGCCGGGTCCTCGCCGGACGCCACCGTGGTGCCGCTCTAGGCCCCAGCCTCCACGGACCCAGGCACAGATGGCCGCTGTCTTCGTCAACCCACGAGGCTCCGGCCTCTGCTTCTCAGCGGCACCCCCAGAAGACGATCGCCGCCCGTAATGCATACGAAGGAACTGTAGATACTGGTTTACAACAAAGATAGACACAAATTGCCGGAGTAACTCAGCGGGTCAAACAGCATCTCTGGAGAAAATGAATAGGTGACACTTCTGGTCGAGACCCTTCATCAGACATACACACCCCACAGAACGATTGCCCATCTACCCTACACACTAGGGACCATTTTCAGAAGCCAATTAACCTACAAGCCTGCACGTCTTTGAGATGTGGGAGGAAACCAGAGAACCTGGAGAAAACCCACGCAGGTCACGGGGAGAACGTACAAACTCCGTACAGACAGCACCCGTCATCAGGATTGAACCCGGGTCTCTGGCGCTGTAAGGTAGAAACTCTACCACTGCACCACTGCGCCGACTATCCACTTTCTCCAAAGAAGCTGCCAGACCAGATGAGTTACTCCAGCACCTGCAGTTCCTTGTATCTATGTTGATGTGCTGCTGAGAGACTGGAATGCCTCTAGCAATGCATATTCCATACAGTCTGAAGAAGGGTTTCGGCCCGAAACGTCGCCTGTTTCCTTCGCTCCATAGATGCTGCTGCACCCGCTGAGTTTCTCCAGCAATTTTGTGTACCTTCCATATAGTTGTTGTGTCTGCAATATCCTGTCTGGAACACCAGAGGGCCTCCAACACTACAGAATGTTTGAAACAGCAATGAAAGACATGTTCTCTGACACTTGGGATTCATATCACAGCCCCGTCTGTCTCAAGATGATCCAAACAGTTTAGTTCAAACCGAACATAGTCACAAAATGATGGAGTAACTCAGCGGGACAGACAGCATCTCTGGAATGGGTGACGTTTCGGGTCGAGACCCTTCTTCACCCGAGGGCAGGATCGATCCCGGATCTCTGGTGCTGTAAGGCAGCCCTTAAAAAAAAAAAAATCACAAATGTACACAGCTTTCTGCTAAGTAGTATGTTAAAAATGCTGGAGTAACTCAGCGGGTCAGGCAGCATCTCTGGAGAAAAGGAATGGGTGACGTTTTGGGTCGAGACCCTTCTACTGACTGAGAGTCAGGGAGAGGGAAACTAGAGGTATGAAAAAGCACAGAACAAATCAGAGTCGGCATCCATGACTCAGGAACGGTGGAGCCCACAATGGTCCATTGTTGGCTGGGTAAATTAGCAAGAGGACTAGGTTGGGGGAGGGACGGAGAGAGAGGGAATGCAAGGGTCACTTGAAGTTAGAGAAATCAATATTCGTTGTGTTTTATATAAAGCTAACATTTATAGATAAAAACAAAATGATCACATCAGCATTTTAAAATCTTTATTAAATTCACCAGACATCAGATACAATGATGTGGAGAGGATGTTTCCACCAGTGGGAGAGTCTAGGAGCAGAGGTCGTACCTCAGAATTAAAGGACGTTCCTTTAGGGAGGAGATGAGGAGGAATTTCTTTAGTCAGAGGGTGGTGAATCTGTGGAATTCTTTGCCACCGAAGGCTGTGGAGGCCAAGTCAGTGGATATTTTTATGGCAGCGATAGATAGATTCTTGATTAGTGCGGGTGTCAAGGGTTATGGGGAGAAGGCAGGAGAATGGGGATAGGGGGTTTCGATGGATCAGCCATGATTGAATGGCGGAGTAGACTTGATGGGCCGAATGGCCTAATCCTGCTCCTATCACTTATAACCTTATGAACATTCTTCATTGTGGCATAGATTTCCATTTTAAGCCCTTGTGCATCTTTTTTATACCCTTGTGGGATATGGATGCCACTGACAACGCAGCATTAATTGTAAAACTAAGTTGTCATCTTGTATCGTGAATGATGAACTCATGAACAATGATGAAGAGTCATGTAAATCTTATTTCTTCCGCAGAATGGTGCCAAGGTGACTGGGAAGTGTGGAGGTTATTGTGGCAAGTGCACACCACACTCCGGGACAGGACTACATGTACAATTGCTCTAGCTCAGGTATTCCCTTTTTATACAATTATGTTCGATATTTATTCCAATCTACCATACATTCTGTCTCAGATGAGCAGTGAGAAATGTTAGGATTGCAGATTGCAGAACTAATATTTTCACTGTAGCTCTGTACAGGTGATAGTTTGGAGGTACAGCACGAAACAATCTCTTCGGCCCACAGAGTCCACGCCGAACATTGGGCGGCACGGTGGCACAACGGTAGAGTTGCTGCCTTACAATGCCAGAGACCCAGGTTCGATCCTGACCACGGGTGCTGTCTATACGGAGTTTCTACTTTCTCCCCGTGACCACGTGGGTTTTCTCCGGGAGCTCCGGTTTCCTCCCACACTCCAAAAACCTACAGGTTTGTAGGCTAATTGTAAATTGTCCCTAGTGTGTGTAGGATAGTGTTAGTGTGGGGGGATCGCTGGTCGACGCGGACTCTTAAGCTAAACTAAACTAAACATCGATCACACATTCACACTAGTTCTATCTTATCCCACTTTCTCACCCACTCCCTATACACTAGGGGGTAATTTACAGAGGCTGATTCATCTATAAACCCACACATCTTTTGGGATGGAGTAAACCAGAGCACCCGGAGGAAACCCATGGGATCACAGGGAGAGCACGCAAACTCCACACGCGCAGCCAGCACCTGAGGTTGGGGTCGAATTCGGGTCTCTGATGCCGTGAGGCAGCGGCTCTACCTGCTGCGCCACTGTGCCGCCTTGCTGCGCCACTGTGCCCAAAACATTACCAGTCTGGGCAGTTACCGGGGAGAACGTACAAACTCCGCACAGACAGCACCCGCCCCAATGTTGCCCCAATTGATGGCCCACGAGAAGCAATAGATGGGCCACTTCAGCCTGTAGTCCATGGCCAATTGAAGAAGCATTCTAGGCTGGCTGATATGGGGCAGGTGTGAACATACTGCCGAGGAGATTGATTACCTTATGATGAGAGCAATCAGTGACCTGATCTGCACACCCATCAGTGTCTCCAAGTGGACAATTGAGTCACACCAGTAGGTGTAGTACATTTGGACTTTCAGAAGACTTTTGACAAGGTGCCCCATCAAAGATACTTTGCAAAATAAGAGATAGCTTATTCAATCAAGGGAGGAATAGATCGAGTAGATGCACAGAGCCTCTTGCCCAGAGTAGGTAAATCGAGGACCAGAGGACATAGGTTTAAGGTGAAGGGGAAAAGATTTAATAGGAATCTGAGGGGTAACTTTTTCACACGAAGGTTGGTGGGTGTATGGAACAAGCTGCCAGAGGAGGTAGTTGAGGCTGGGACTATCGCAACATTGAAGAAACAGTTAGACAGATACATGGATACGACAGGTGTGGAAGGATATGAACCAAATGCAGGCAGGTGGGACTAGTGTAGATGGAGCATATTGGCCGGTGTGGGCAAGTTGGGCCGAAGGGCCTGTTTCCACACTGTGCCACCCTAAGACGGGAGAATGGGGTCAGGAGGGAGAGATAGATCAGCCATGATTGAATGACGGAGTAGACTTGATGGGTCGAATGGCCTAATTCTGCACCGATAACTTAAGAACAGCACTGAAGCAAGTTGCTGTAACCGAAACATCACCCATCCTTTTTCTTCAGAGAAGCTGCCTCGTATGGACCAAACGTGGGCAGGTGGGACCAGTGTTACTGGGAACACATTGGGCAAGTTGGGCCAAAGAGCCTGTTTCCATGCTGTATCACACTATGACACAGTTACTTTAAGAGCTAGCAGTGTAAAGGTGTTACATTGGCTTGGATAGAAGATTGGAAAGTAAACAGGAAGCATCAAGCAGCGATAAGGCGGTCGTTTTCAGACGGGAACCTGCGATCAGTGGGGTGCCTAGGCTGGAACCACAGTTGTTTGCATTGTAATTTAATGCTTGAGAGGAAGGAAGTGAATGCACGGCAGCCAAATATGCAGATGAAGCAGAGGTAGGTGGGAAGGCAAGCTGTGGGAAGAATACAAACAGTTTACAGAGAGATGGATTGATTGGTTATGTGAGTGGGCAAAAAGTTGGCAAATGGCGCGCAATGTCGGAAATGGGAAGCTGTTCACTTTGGAAGAAAGAATGATTAAAACACAAAATGATTTAGACGGTGAAAGACTGCAGTAGATCGGGATGTAATGTAGAAACATGGAAAATAGGTGCAGGAGTAGGCCATTCAGCCCTTCGAGCCAGCTGTGCTGTGCTGTGCTGGCTCGAAGGGCTGAATGGCCTACTCCTGCACCTATTTTCCATGTTTCTACGTTACATCCCGATCTACTGCATTCAATATGATCATGGCTATTCATCCACAATCAGTACCCCGTTCCTGCCTTCTGCCACTGTGTTTTTGATTTTCTGTTTTTGGATTGAATTCTCTTTTTAATTTGTGTCTCTGTGATGTCTTTTTTACCTGTTCTATTCCGATTATATGTTTTTATTCCAATTACTATGTAAGGTGTCCTTGAGATGTCTGAAAGGCGCCCATTAAATAAAATGTATTATTATTATTATTATCCCTTGATTCCGTTAGTCCCAAGAGCTAAATCTCTCTCTTGAAAACATCCAGTGAATTGGCCTCCACTGCCTTCTGTGGCAGAGAATTCCACAGATTCACAACTCTCTGGGTGAAAGGTTTTCCTCATCTCAGTCCTAAATGGCCTACCCCTTATTCTTAAACTGTGACACCTGGTTCTGGACTTCCCCCAACATTGGGGAACATTTTCCCTGCATCTAGCCTGTCCAATCCTTTAAGAATTTAGGAGTCCTTCGACATGAAACGCAGAGAGTTAGCTTGTGGGTGCAGCATCGGATGAGAAGATTAATCGAATGTTGGCCTTCAGTTTAGTTTCGAGATACAACGTGAAAACAGGCCCCGTGGCCCAATGTGTGCGCGCCGACCAGTGATCACCCGTACACTAGATTACATTTGCTTGGGGGAATTTACAAGAAGTCAATTAACCTACAAACCTGCACGTCAGTCTGAAGAAGGGTCTTGACCCGAAACGTCACCTATTCCTTCGCTCCATAGATGTTGCCTCACCCGCTGAATTTCTCCAGCATTTTTATCTACCTTGCACGCTATGGAATAGAAACATAGAAAATAGGTGCAGGAGTAGGCCATTCGGCCCTTCGAGCCTGCACCGCCATTCAACATGATCATGGCTGATCATCCAACTCAGTAATCCTGTACCTGCCTTCTCTCCATACCCCTTGATCCCTTTAGCCACAAGGGCCCATCTAACACCCTCTTAAATATAGCCAATGAACTGGCCTCAACTTCCAGAGATTCACCACTCTCTGTGTGAAAAATGTTTTTCTCATCTCGGTCCTAAAAGATTTCCCCCTTATCCTTAAACTGTGACCCCTTCTGGACTTCCCCGACATCGGGAACAATCTTCCTGCATCTAGCCTGTCCAACCCCTTAAGAATTTTGTAAGTTTCTATAAGATCCCCCCTCAATCTTCTAGATCCCCCCTCAATCTTCTCAATGTGAGAGGAACCCAGTGAAAACCCACCCGGTTGACCTGCGTGGGTTTTCTCCGGATGCTCTGATCTCCTCCCACAATCCAAAGACGTACGGGTTTGTAGGTTAATGTAAATTATCCCTAGATGTGCGTAGGGGATCGCTGGTCGGTGCAGACCCGGTGGGCCGAAGGGCCTGTCTCCGCGCTGTATCTCTAAAATCCTGGAGAAAACCTACGCAGGTCACGGGGAGAATGTACAAACTCTGTACAGACAGCACCCGTAGTCAGGATCGAACCCGGGTCTCTGACGCTGTAAGGCAGCAACTCCGCCGCTGCGCCACCGTGCCGCTTCAATATGCCAGGATATTAAACACCCTGACTTAGTTGAAAACTTGTTTTTTGATTAATTACACATTCTTTTAACATGGAACCAATGTTTCACCGATGCCAAATGTAACAATTGCTGAAGTACATGAAGCTTTATACATTTTTATGTAGTTCTTCTACGAACACAAGCCCAGGAGAAATAATACATCATCTAGGGATGATAGCATCTTGGTTACACGAGATAGTACACGAAGAAGTGTTCCTGATAAGATTAGTTAACATGTTTATCAGGAAGAGAAATGTGATTTAAAAAAACTCCATTGGTGATTAATTATGTTATGATAAAGTCCTGACAATGATTGCTTACAGAATAAATCTTGCTGCTATCTTTTCTGAAACATCATCACACTTATTATTTCTGATTATCTCATTGCTAGAGCCTTAGACCATACATCCCACGCAACTATACATCTACATCTGCACTTAGACAATAGACAATAGGTGCAGGAGTAGGCCATTCGGCCCCTCGAGCCAGACCCACCATTCACTGTACCCCGTTCCTGCCTTCTCCACATATCCCTTGACTCCGCTATCTTTAAGAACTTTTTTTATCCAACTCTCCTGAAAGCATCCAGAGAATTGGCCTCCACTGCCTTCTTTGTAAGGTGATTATATAGATTCAGAGCCATCGGAAACAGGCTCTTCAGCCCAACTTGCCCATGCCGACCAACATGCCCAATCGACACTAGTCCCGCCTGCCTGCGTTTGGCTCACATCCCTCCAACCTATCCTGTCCCTGTACCTATCTAAATGCTTCTTAAACATTGCAATAGTATCTCCAGCAGCTCGTTCTGTACACCCACCACCCTTTATGTAATAATGTTACCCCTTGGGTTCATGTTCATAAGTGATAGCAGCAGAATTCGGCCATTTGGCCCATCAAGTCTATTCCGCAATTCAATCATGGCTGACCTATCTATCCCTCCTAACCCCATTCTTCTGCCTTAGAGTCATAAAGTGAAACCGTGTGGAAACAGGCCCTTCGGCCCAACCCCAGACACCCATACTAATCATGATTCTATCTATCTCTGCCTTACATATATATATTGATGGCCTCCACAGCCTTCTGTGGCAATGAATTCCACAGATTCACCACATATGAATCTTTCCCGACTCTCATCTTAAACCTGTGTCCCCTGGTTCTTGATTCCTCAACTCTGGGCAAGAGACTCTGTGCGTCTACCTGATCCACGCCTCTCATTTATATCACATCATGTCTATTATTGCAGTCAGTAAAGCCTTAGTAAGTGCTTTGTAAGATATTGTAAGCACTTACTGAAGCATCTAAAGAGCTATTCTGACTTGCACTTTGATTGCTCAGATGGCTATGTCGAATTTGCTCTAATGCAATGGAGAAATAGCAGTGATTGTCCAGAAACCACCTTCCCATTTCCTTTGTAGTTGAAGAGTGGTGGCTGATTACCTGAAGAAGGTCACATCCAAGCAGTTACCTGTGGAAAGAAAAAATCATTTATTGCAAAGGTGGTGCCACACATTTGCTGAGTGGAATCCTTCACAACTCATAAGGAAAATGGCATAGAAAAAACATCTCCATAGCTACCCAGAAATCTACTGCTTCAGAATTAGTTTTCCTCATCATGTAGAGAGACATAGTCACACAGCACAGAAACAGGCCCCTCGGCCCAACCCATCCATGTCGATCAAGATGTCTCATCAAAGCTAGTCCCATTTGCCTGCATTTGGTCCATATCCCTCTAAACCTTTCCTTTCCATGCACCTGACCAAGTAATGAAAATACAGGCACAGGGCGGCGTGGTGGCGCAGCAGTAGAGTTGCCGCCTCACAGCGCCGTAGACCCGGGTTCGATCCTGACTACGGGTGCTGTCTGTACGGAGCTTGTACGTTCTTCCCGTGACCTACGTGGGTTTTCTCTGGGATCTCCGGTTTCCTCCCACAACCCAAAGATGTACGGGGGGGGGACGAAGAGAGATGGGATGACATTTAACTGCCATTTAATGTATATTCTGTTTAAGAAAGAACTGCAGATGCTGGAAAAGTCATAGGTAGACAAAAAATGCTGGAGAAACTCAGCGGGTGAGGGCAGCATCTATGGAGAGAAGGAATAGGTGACGTTTCGGGTTGAGACTTTTTCATTTGTTACTAGCAGGATTTAGCAAATGTTTCCCGAATGTCGTTTCTCCTTTAATGATCAGACGTTGATTGTGTTAACTTTTGTCTTTACAGTAGGTGCTCCAGGTTTGTGGGCTATTTACAACAGTGGAGCTGGATTGAGATGAAGGTCAACTCATACATACCTCTGCGTATCTGTAGATAAATCTGGACAGGTCGATGTATAATATTGTATTTATGATCTCCATTTATATTTATTTCTCTCAAGATTGTTTTGTGAAAGGATACTTTAATTTTTTGAACTTTCCAACAGTGAAAAGCACTGTTTGTACATACAGTACACACTATGTAGTCGTGTAAGATAAGGATATTTTATTGGCACGGCACTGTCTTTTTTTAATTGTTTACTTATCACAACACATCCGATAAACCAAAAGTAGGCTGCTGGGCCTTTTTTTTAAAAATGGTGGTGCTATGTATTATATTTAAAGAGTGTTTTTAACTTTGAAATTACCTCTGCACTTTTAATCAGGAAACAGGTGAATATGTACTGTTTGTTATCATATTATAAGTAATTTTGATAAAGGATTTGTAAATATATGGGTATGTTATTGCACTGGTAAGCTTCATTAGATGTTAATAACCAAAATGAGTACACGCATAGCTCTGTGCTAAATAGAAGGAATTCCACACAATCATTGATATATAAAGGGAATAGAAATCGTCTGTACAGTAGGAATATTCTTATTCCACGATGCTTTAACCTGGTGCTACTGGTAATTGCGTGCGAAATATTATCGTATGCTTTTGCCCATTGACACGCCCATTGAGGTTTGTGTAAAATATACGTGTATTAAGGATATGGTATTACAAGTTTCATAGCATATTAGTTATTGATTAAAGCAGCAAATTAAATTGCTAAGAAGAGAGCTGCAGAAGAATCTGACCCAATACAATCTAGGTGGTGAAATATTGTTTTAACATCGCTGAGGCATCTTAGTAAATTGCAGGAGAGAAAGGGGAATGTTAACATTTGCACTGATGTTTTAGAGACATAAAAGACTTTGGTGCATAAAAGACGTTGGTTCTATTCCTGGGTGCATGCAAATATCAATCTAGGCTTTCTTGGCAATATGATCCAGATATATTGATTTTGTAAACTTTTTTTTTTAAGCTTACAGTGTGTTCCATTCCACTGTGTGTAAACATTTCTATTAAATGAAGAAGAGATACTATAAACTGTACATTGTTACATTATTCAAAGCAGCTTTGCAGAACATGTCCAAGAATAAATTGAAGTAAATCAAACACAGGTCACTGCTTTGTTAATAAAGTCACAACGGACAGGTACATAGTTGGGAAAGGTTTAGAGGGAAATGGACCAAATGCGGGCAAATGGGACTAGGTTAGACAGCCATCTTGGTCGGCATGTGCTAGTTGGGCTGAAGGGCCTGCTTCCGTGCTGTAGGACTCTATGACTGATAATGTAATTACCGAACCATTATTATTAACTTGTAACTGAGTCAGTAAGTTTGAAAGTAAATGAGCGCTGAGACAAATAAAATTCATCTGAAAGAGGTCACTTACATTTATAGACATTGTATGTGAATACTTGATTTAGAAGTAGTTAGTGAATTTTTAACCAAAATACTAATCACCTAATTAGAATAGTTTCACAGTTAACATAGCATAGCTTTACTCTTCATACCTAAAATTAGGGGGGGGAAATGCTCTGTAACTTAGATGTGATTCATTAGAAATGACCCAAACATCATGTTCACAATATATTTCATTAATGCCTTCCATAAAAAAACAAAACTCCATTTACAGATATCAAATTTTATTTTACATCAAATGCAACTCCTGAAGTTATTGCATCAAAATACAGGGCAAACCTTGCAATAGATCTGACATCTCAGCCCACAGACACATTTTAATTTCACTGTTTGCAATAAATCTTGATTATATGGCATCTGGACACATTTGTTTTCTTTTTTAAGTTATAAGCAACTGTGCCATTTAATTCAGTGTCAGCCAAATGACTATTTGAACACTTTTATGAATTCTAGCAGTTGTACTCATTGTTATAGCAAGGGAATTTATGTCATTATTTAGTAGTGTTACACTGTGCACTACAATATAGTAGACCAATGTTACATTATTAAAGATGTTATTCATAGCTAAAATATATTTATGACAAGTATTAAAATATGCACTGGTAACTTTCAAAAATTGTTCACTCTGTAACAAATAAATTATTTTATTATACATTATGAAGTTTGAAGTTTTTATCAATGGAGTCTGAATTAAGTTAGAGTGAGGCCCAGCGCAAATTGGAGGAACAGCACTTCATATTTTGCTTGGGCAGCTTACACCCCAGCGGTATGAACATTGACTTATCCAACTTCAAGTAACCCTTGCTTTCCATCTCTCTCCATCCCTCCCACATCCTAGTTCTCCGACCAGTCTGACTGTCCTCCTGATTAAATTTTATCTCTGTATGCTTCGTTGTCCGCTTCTCCTAGCTAACAATGATCTATTCTACATTTTCCTTGACCTGCATCTCCTTTAATGTCCCGTTTTCATACCTTACTCTTCCTTATCTTTGCCTCTTTGCCTCAGAGGGCTGTGGAGGCAGGTTCTCTTGATGCTTTCAAGAGAGAGCTATAAAGGGCTCTTAAAAATAGCGGAGTCAGGGGTTATGGGGAGAAGGCAGGAACGGGGTACTGATTGGGGATGACCAGCCATGATCACATTGAATGGTGGTGCTGGCTCGAAGGGCCGAATGGCCTACTCCTGCACCTATTGTTTATTGTCTATTGTCTTATCTCTGTCTATCCCTCTCCCCTGACTCTCAGTGAGGAAGGGTTTCGACTCGAAATGTCCTTCTACCCATTCCTTCTATCCAGAGAAACTGCCTGTCCTGCTGATTTACTCCAGCATTTTGTGTCTATCTTTAAGTACACCCCCAACAGAATTGTAACCATTCTTCAAAATGTTCCAACTAGCCTTAAGACCTATCAATGCTGACAATCAACAGCCCAGCATTCAGCTCAAAGCATACAGCACCACATCTGTGGATTTTTCTAAAAACATGAATCGTGGAACGACAATTTTTATCCCCATTTTAGTCTGAAGAGGAGACTGAGAACATTGAACATAAAAAGTACAGCTTTGATGAACACGATGCCAAATAATCCAAGTGGAATTCTCTGCCAGAAGGCAGTGGAGGCCATTAACTGGATGTTTTCAAGAGAGAGATTTAGCTCTTGGGGCTAACGGAATCAAGGGATATGGGGAAAAATCAGGAACAGGGTACTGATTTTGGATGATCAGCCATGATCATATTGAATGGCGGTGCTGGCTCAAGGGGCCAAATGGCCTACCCCAGCTTCTATTTTCTATGTAATCTCACCTGCCTGCACGTGATCCACATCCCTCCATGCAAACTCCGCACAGTAAAGTAAGTAAAGTAAAGTAGCCTTTATTGTCATTCAGACCTTGCGGTCTGAACGAAATTTTGTTGCCTTGCAGTCCTACATATAGTAAAAAATGGCAAAAAACACACACAAAAAAACACAAATTAACATCCACCACAGTGAGTTGAATACTCCTCACTGTGATGGAAGGCAAAAGTCTTAAGTTTTTGTCTCTTTCCTTCTTATTCTCCCTCTGCGCCGAGGCGATCCAGGCTTCCGATGTTGTGACCCCGCCGGGCGATGGTAAGTAATGTCAGTCCCGCGGCTGAATCCAAGCTCCGCGAACGGGCCGGTTCAGCTCCGCGGCCCGGGGTGGTCGAAGCCGCCGAAGCTGCGGCCCTCCAGTCCAGAGGACACAGCTGTTGTCGCGGGAGCTCCGCAGAACAGGTCACCAACCTGCGAGCTCCCGACGATGTCGTCCACCGTACCCGAAGTCGGGATTGAACCCGGGTCACTGGCTCTGTGAGGCAGCAGCTCCACCAGATGCGTCACTGTACTGCCTCTAAACCATCTTGAGCCTGGTGATCAGGCTTTCAGACTCCTGAGCCTTACATCCTTTCCTATGGCAGGAGTGAAATTGAGTTTTCATAGCACCCAATGCAGACCTGAAAGCAAATGCAATGCGATGCTGCAGTGTCCGTCTCCAGAGGCACCGCACACTGGATGCAGTGGCGGGTTGCATTGGTGCAAAGAGTGAATGCTGGCGCAGGTGATCAGGTTTTCAATCTCCTGTATCTTCTTCCCTGTGTAACAGTGAAATGAGCCAGTTTCCATAGCACCCGATGCAGACCTGAAGGCCAATGCAATCCAATGCAATGCTGCAGAGTGTCTGTCTCCAGATTTTTAAAAATTTCAACATAAACTTTATTCAAGTAAATCAATATATACATTACAGGAACCGTGGAAAAAATCTATCCGACATTCTCAGAGGCTATGCAAACATTCAATACTGTTTACCCAAATCACAATTGTTCCTAGGGTTGACAACTTTCTCACTCCCAAATAAGGGACAAAAGGTCAAAATAAGGGACCAATTCCTGACGGCAATTCGTTGACCGACTCAGCCGTGGCTGGGTGAATGATGAGTTGGGCCCGGGTGCTGGACTGCACACAAAGCCCAGCCGGCGGGCCAGCTGAGGAGTTTTGGCCCGCGCGATGTCGCACGCAAAGTCCGGCACCCCATACAACTCATCGACCGATGATCTGACCATGAGAAGGAGGGGTGGTGTTGTCGGCGGTAAGCGAAGTTCCGAAGGTCAGACAGCTGGCTGGGCTGCCGACCGCGGGTCTACGGGCGAGGCGCTGCTGCTGCACTCCATGGGCTGCACTACGTCGGGACGGGTGAGGCGGGGCCAGACACAGTCCCCTCGACCCGAGTAGTAGCAGTCAAATACGGGACAAGGGCGGTCCCGTATGGGACAATTTAGCCCAATATACAGGATGTCCTGGCTAATATGGGACAGTTGGCAACCCTAATTTTACCCCAAACCCTGGTCACACACGTGGCCCACTGGCGTGATATCCCTTCCCTTATTTTGAGGGGCATCTCCACGACACCCTGCCCCCCCATGTCCAGCAGCGGAAGGATCCTAGGCTGTGGTCCTCCCCCACCGAGCCTTGGCGTTGGCTGCACCGAGCTTCAGTGCGTCCCTCAGCACGTACTCCTGCAGCCTGGAGCGGGCCAGTCGGCAACATTCCCTGACGGAAATCACGCTCCGCTGGGAGGTCAACAAAGCTCGGGCAGACCAACGAGCATCTTTCACCGAGTCGATGACCTTCCAGTAGCACTCGATGTCAGTCTCTGAATGCGTCCCTGGGAACAGTCCATAAATCACAGAGTCCTCTGTGACGGAGCTGTTCGGGATAAATCATGACAGGCACCGTTGCAAGACTCTCTTTGCAAATCCACTCTGCAGAGGTGAGCAACCGTCTCCTCTCCATAGCAGCTGTCCCTGCACCGCATGCTGCATATGCAAGGGAGTGCAGCATTGCATGTCATGTATCGGGTGCTGTGCACGAGATTACAGATTGCATCGGTGCATAGAGTGTGTGCGGGTGCATGGTGAGTGGGGATGGAGGGGGGTTGTTGATGCAGCAGCAGGGGAGATACTGCACGGGTGCAAAGATGCAAAGTTCTATCCGCTCTATGATCTTTGCCTGGGAGTGCGCGTGCCCGCCGTCGCGGTGACGTTAAGGGGCGGTCACGTGGTGCTGCCACGCCGCCGCCCTGCCCCCGCAGTGACGTAGAGGGACGATCACGTGGTGATGTCGCGTCTTCGCCCCGCTCTCAGCCGTGACGCGAGGGACTGTTCACGTTGCGATGCCGCACCCCCAGCCGTGACGCGTGGGGGCTGATCACGTGGTGCCTGATCGCCTTTCGCCCCTGCAGTGACGCGATGATGGATCACGTGGTGCGGGGGTGACGCGCTGGGGTCGGTGACGTGCGGCGGAGCACCGTCGCCCCGCCCCCATCCGTGACGCGTGGGGTCCGACACGTGGTGCCTGCTCGCCGTCGCCCCGCCCCCGCACTGACGCGCGCGGTTGGACTGGACCACGTGGTGCGGGCGCGCCCCCGCTGCGGCGCCATCGGCCGGAGGCGGGAACGGGAGCGCGCGGGTCGTCGCCCGTCGTCTCCTCACCCGAGCCCCGGCAACGTGAGGGGAAACGGCGACTGGCGGCGGATTCAGGTGGGTGTTTGGCGGTGATGGAGCGGTGGCGGCTGCTCGGGGTCCATCAACCTCTCCGGGACCCGCGACCAACGGCACTAGCACGCCCCCCCCCCCCCCTTCCCCTCCTTCCCCTCCCCCTCCCCCCGGCACCGCAGCGGCAGCAGCAGCACCCACTGTACCAGCACCCACACTCTGTACCAGCACCCACTGTACCGGCACCCACACTCTGTACCAGCACCCACACTCTGTACCAGCACCCACTGTACCAGCACCCACACTCTGTACCAGCACCCACTGTACCAGCACCCACTGTACCGGCACCCACACTATGTACCAGCACCCACTGTACCAGCACCCACACTCTGTACCAGCACCCACACTCTGTACCAGCACCCACTGTACCAGCACCCACACTCTGTACCAGCACCCACACTCTGTACCAGCACCCACTGTACCGGCACCCACACTCTGTACCGGCACCCACTGTACCAGCACCCACACTCTGTACCAGCACCCACACTCTGTACCAGCACCCACTGTACCAGCACCCACACTCTGTACCAGCACCCACTGTACCAGCACCCACTGTACCGGCACCCACACTCTGTACCAGCACCCACTGTACCGGCACCCACACTCTGTACCAGCACCCACACTCTGTACCAGCACCCACTGTACCGGCACCCACACTCTGTACCAGCACCCACACTCTGTACCAGCACCCACTGTACCGGCACCCACACTCTGTACCAGCACCCACACTCTGTTCCAGCACCCACTGTACCGGCACCCACACTCTGTACCAGCACCCACTGTACCGGCACCCACACTCTGTACCAGCACCCACACTCTGTACCAGCACCCACTGTACCGGCACCCACACTCTGTACCAGCACCCACTGTACCGGCACCCACACTCTGTACCAGCACCCACACTCTGTACCAGCACCCACTGTACCGGCACCCACACTCTGTACCAGCACCCACTGTACCGGCACCCACACTCTGTACCAGCACCCACACTCTGTACCAGCACCCACTGTACCGGCACCCACACTCTGTACCAGCACCCACACTCTGTTCCAGCACCCACTGTACCGGCACCCACACTCTGTACCAGCACCCACTGTACCGGCACCCACACTCTGTACCAGCACCCACACTCTGTACCAGCACCCACTGTACCGGCACCCACATTCTGTACCAGCACCCACTGTACCGGCACCCACTGTACCAGCACCCGTTGTCACCACCCACTGTACCAGCACCCACACTCTTTACCAGCACCCACTGTGCCGGCACCCACTGTACCGGCACCCACACTCTGTACCAGCACCCACTGTACCGGCACCCACACTCTGTACCAGCACCCACTGTACCAGCACCCACATTCTGTACCAGCACCCACTGTACCGGCACCCACACTCTGTACCAGCACCCACTGTGCCGGCACCCACTCTACCAGCACCCACTCTACCAGCACCCACTCTACCAGCACTCACTGCAATAACACCCATTGTCACCACCCACACTCTGTACCAGCACCCACTGTCACCACACACACCCACTCCCTGTACCAGCAACCACTGCCCTGGACCCCCCCCCACCCACTCCCCACAACAGCATCCACAGCAGCACCCACTATCACTACACACACCTGCATCCGCTATCCTGGATCCCCCTCACACCCGCACACCTACAGCAGCACCGGCTGTCACCACACACACCCCCACACCCCGCAACAGCACCCACTGTCACCACACACACTATACACACGCCCACCCATGGTCACACCCCATCAGCACCCAGTGCCCTGGACACACTCTCAGTCACACCCTCCCATTGACATGCCCAGCCACACTTCACTTGAACCACTGTTACTTCCCCGGCATCCACAGCAGCACCCACTGCCCTGGGCCCTGCCATCCATGGTCAGCACCCGCACTGGACCCGCGCCCACCCCACCCATGGTCACGCACCCACAGTCGCACCCACCCACCCCTCCATGATCACGGCTGCACCCGCACCCCACGGACACTCACACCCCTCTCCACCCATGATCACACCCACCACCTACCCACTATCAAACCCACCCCATCATAATCATCCCCCCACCTACAGTCACCCCCACCCCTCTGCCACAACCACTGCCACTCACTGCCATGTCCAGTCCTAATAATAATAATAATAATAAATTTTATTTATGGGCGCCTTTCAAGAGTCTCAAGGACACAATCTAATGCACCCATCGCCCACCTTCTCCCCCACGTACCGCCCACTCACAGCCATTCCCACCGCTAGTGCACCCACCTGCACCCCCGCACCTCCACCATGCCACCCATTCCCTCACCCACCCCAGACCCTCTCCCCTGCCAGCATTCATGGCCGGTTCCACCCACCATCCTCTCCTATTCTCTTCTGCCTGCCTCTTTTTATAATTCACTGCATCGTTCACCATCATTCCTATTACTCCTGTGCATTACACTCAACCTCCTCATCTTCATCACCATACTTGGCTCTTCATCCTCCTGACCATTGTAAGTAAGGGCAACTAACAGGTCTGAACTTTCCAAAGGGCACTGATTTTCTCTATCTCTCTCCTTTCCTTTCTCTGTGTTGCTGTGCTCTTTGGTCTGAATGTCGGGGCTTGCATTAATTTGCAGATCATGACTGGTTCTGTACTCTTCCTCTGTGTCCTTGCTCAGTATGTGCCTCATCGGCACATTTGAATCAAGTCATCTTGTTTTTATATGGGTGTAAAACATGACTTGTCTCCTATCTCCCACAGAATAAAGGTAGAAAACATAATAGTTTAATAATACAATGAAAGCTCTTTTTATAAAGGTCAGTTGAAGGAGATTCAGGAAGTGTGCGATGAGGTGCTGGAGATATACACCAGGAGATATAGAGTAATACCTCATTTAGTGCGACACCGCATAGCACTTTTTTCGTATAGCATTTTCATTTTGAAGCTTTATTTTTTTCCAAAAATATAACAAAACCCATAAAAGTGGTGAAAATTTGCAAGTTCGAACAACCCATCAAGACTGCCAACCTTTGTTTACGTTCACGTAACCAATCAGAACACATCACATGTGCACTAATTTCCTCTTGTCTGCTTCATTTAGCATTACATTTTTTTCGGAAGGTATCTAGAGCGCTAATCGAGGTATTACTGTGTGTGCATCCTGAGCCAAATACATACAACATCCCTCCAAATCTTTCCTTCCACAAACCTGTTTAAACATCTTTCAAATGTCATCATGGGCATAGCTCAACCTGCAAAGCTTACAACCTTTCAATGTCTATTAAGAAAACAAATCAGCAATGGGTAGTAATTATCTGGAACTACATGATAAGAATCCTCCTTCAAAGCCCATCTTCTGTTAAGGAGCTTGCTCATTCATAGGCAGTGTTGGAGTACTCCATACTTGATTAACTCAAAACAGACTTAGTTCTATTTTTTTTTTTCATACCAGAGATATCACTGAAACAACAGAGATTTGTGGTTTCTACAGACTTTCTCCATGATGCCTTCCATAACTTCAACAAAAGGTCAGCAAGAATGCCAGAGAAACACTGTAAAAGGCTCGTCAAAACATTTCTATTTGGTTTCTTATGATCTGCTGAGGCCAAAGCCGATAACTAGAGAAGCTCTGCAGAAATTATGCTCTGTGTTTTAATATTCCCTGTTGGTCATGTGTTATATTGACGTAACAGGCCATTTGGTCCATGAACTCTGTGTTAGATCTCGTGCAATCCCATGAGTCCCATTTACTATAACTTTCTATCTCACACAAGCTTTGATCACTCCAAAGAAGTACAGGTTGGTAGGTTAATTGGGTCGGAATAATTGTAATTTGACCCTAATGTGTGTAGGATAATGTTAGTGTGCGGGGATTGCTGGTCGGCGCGGACTTGGTGGGACGAAGGGCCTGTTTCCGTGCTGTATCTGAGCTAAACTACAAAAACTAAGAGGTAATTTACAATAGGCAATGGAACTAGCAGTCAACACGCCTTTGGGATATAAGAAGAAACTGGAGCAATTGGGAAAACCCACTCAGTCACAAGGAGAAGGTGCAGAATTGCACAGAGAACATATGTGGACTGAAGGTTGGTCACTGGAGCTGGACGACAGCTGCACTACCTGTGACTTCATGATGCCATCCTTTGCAATAATTGTAATGCAAATCTTGGAGGTTCTCTAAAGGATATAGGTCTTTTCCTGATGTCATCCAAACTTCAACGAAAGGTCAGCAAAAATGCCAGTTTTTATTCGGAAGGGAAGTACAGTACATAATCTTCTCATTTAAATATGTTCTGCCACTGGGTGAGATTATCGCTGATTAATGATCTAACCATATATCTGTCTTTGCCATGTGTTACTGAATCACTTGAGTTAATAAAAGTACATGAATCTTGGATTTAAATTTCAGAATTTGACTGACATCAGTTGACATTTCCAGAAGATTGTTCGACACCATTACTACTTTTTCCAACTTGACTACTGAAAGACTAAGGTCTAATTTTTGGATGGTTTCCCATTTCAAGATATCTCAACCAGCGGGAAAAGGTTAGAAGGAAATTGTCCGTTTATCTTCATCATCATGAAATCTTCAATCAAATTGTCCATTATCCATTCACATTCCAGGCACTATATTACAATATTGAAATTCATTCCCATTCAAACATGCAAAACACACTACATTGTACTGGCCACAAGTTGTGCAAAAGATTGCAACACACTTTTGACTTCATCTCCATTTTCTGATCTTATCCAATACTTCGTGGCCAGGAAGTTATTGATCCCTGGCTTGTTGTTACCCAATTTTGAGTATCCAAAGTACTCTGATTTAGAGAATTCCAAAGATCAACCACCTTCTAAGTGAAGAGGTTTATCTTAGTGTAAAATGGACATCCCAAGACTATGAATCCTAGTTCTAGATTTTTCAACTAGAGGAAACAGCTTCATAGGATTTTGTCTGTCATCCTTCATTCTAAATGTCAGAGAATATAGATCTGCTACCAAAAGGATACTGAATCATTGGGACAGAAGTGTAATAAGGATTTTAAAGAATTCTCGGAATTGAGATGACTAAGCTGTCTGGAAATGATGAGAAAACTGAAGCTCTTTTTCTTCAAAACAAGTGGTTTAAAAGTTAAGATGTGGAAATTTTTCTACACAGCTAAGCCCAGAATGGGGCATAATTTTAAGATAACCAATAATAAATGACGGGTTTTTTTGTATAGATAGTCGTTTGAATGCAGAATATCCTGTCACAAGATATTCAAAGCAAATAAATATCGTGTTTTAGTGGAATAATGATAAAATTTGAGAAAAATTGAGAGAAAAGGACAGATAATTATCAAGGCACAAGATTCTCTTGAGTATAAACATTGATATGTACTTGTCGAGCTTAATACTCTGTTTATCTACCATGGATTATATGTGATTATATGACAGTTTCAATCAGTGTATCACACCCTTTTGAATCTGTTCCAAACATTTAACTCCCTTTTAAAGTGTTAAGGAATTCACTTTGCACTGCTTTTGATGGAATCTGTTATGAATGTTTACAAAGTATTTAAAAAAAATATGTGTATGTCACAGTTCAATCTTTTCAATTTCAACTTAAGTTCTTTAGTCTTGACCTGAAAGGTCACCTACTCCTTTTCTCCAAAGATGCTGCCTGTCCCGCTGAGTTACTCCAGCTTTTTATGTCTATTTTTGGTTTAAACCAGCATTTGCAATTCCTTCCTACACATTGAGTGTAGCCTTTGGCTTTACAATCCAAAGTCTCATATTTAAACATCTTCCTACCATATGAGCCTCATAACATTTGAAAGTTCTGGACAATTTATCCTTGAGATTTTTGTTCTATTCGCTTAATTTCACAATTCTTTCCCAATAAATTTCCTAATAAGTCCTAAAGGTTTTTCATCTAAACCATTCTATTTTATCCATAGGTAATTTAATATTGTAACGCTAGATTTCCAATTTAAATCTAAAGCTTACAGCATATTTTGGTCATTGCCACTGGGGCAATACAATAAACACTTATAACTACATATGTCACACTTGTATCTTATGCACAGCATTGTCATAATTCTTTTGTTTTTAGCACTCCTTCAGGTGTTAGGATGCTATTTTAAATTATTTCATTGTCTCCCCATTTTCTAGTGCATTTCTCAGATATCATTTAATTCAGATTCCATTGTGATTTACTGTATGCAAACCAGCAGTGTCTCCAAGACGATTTATAATTTGTTTGTTTCCCATTATCATTTTTTACTGCTTCTTGACAGGTACTTTCTGTGCTGGGAACACTTAACCTACATTTATATGCAAGAAAAACAGCATCTTTGTTTTTCTAGTTATTTTTAATATTCCAGGCAATTAATTTAAGACACATCTGCTTTGTGTAGACAAATTGCAAATTGTAATCATTGTGAAAATTCAGTAATAATGCAACCAAATTAATATCATTGTATGAAAAAAATTGGACATGTTTAAGAATGCAGGAATTTAACTATTGTATGTATTATTGTGGTTAAATTAAAAAAAAACTATGCAGATTTGAAATAAACTGCATTTCTTAAAGAATGATCGGGGAAACTATCAAATCATGATATTTTCAAATACCAGCTTCTTTTGTATAAGAAAGAACTACAGATGCTGGAAAAATCGAAGGTAGACAGCAGTGCTGGAGAAACTCAGCGGGTGATGCAGCATCTATGGAGCGAAGGAATAGGTGACATTTCGGGTCAAGACCCTTCTTCAGAAGAAGTCTGAAGAAGCGTCTCGACCCAAAACGTCACCTATTCCTTCGCTCCATAGATGCTGCCTCACCCGCTGAGTTTCTCCAGCATTTTTGTCTACCTTAGCTTCTTTTGTATTGGTCAGTGGCATATTTTAGAGAATGATAATTGGCATTTATTTTCAATTCAGTAAATGAACCAGAATGTGACATTTCTGACACGTCCAAAACGCGATCCCCTACACCCAGACACAATGTGGATAGTGTTCCCCTGGTCCTCACTTTTCACCCCATCAGTCTCTGCTTCCAACACATCATTCTCTAACATTTCTGTCACCTCCCACCGTGATCCCACCGCCAGTCACGTCTGAAGCGATCCCACCGCCAGTCACGTCTTCCCATTTCCGTCCATTTCTGCCCACTCAAAGCACCCCTTCCCCAGGTAATTTCCCCCGCAGAGATGTAACTCCTGTAACTCCCTACACCTCCTTCCTCATCTCCATCCAGGGATCCTAGCAATTCTTCCAGGTGAGAGAGAGGTGCACCTACACCTCCTCTAACCTCATCTAATGCATTTGGCGTCCCAGATGTGGCTCCCTGCACATCAGCAAAACCAAGCAAAGAATCAGCAAGCCAGGGTCTCCTGGATCTCCCGGTTGCTAACAATTTTAACTCCAATTCCATTGCTATTCCGACCGTTCTGTCCCAGACTTCCTCCATTGCCTGAGTGAGGCCACACTCAGACTGGAGAAGCAGCATCTCATATTTTGCCTGTGTAGCTTACAACCCAATGGTGTGAACATTGAAGTCTCCAATTTTAGGTAACAACCCTTCCCCCCCTCCCCCCCCACATCCTTGTTTTCCCTTCTCTCTTTATTCCTCCCCCCTCGCCCCACCTGGACTCGCAGCTATTTCTCCCCTCCCACCTACATTCCCTCCTCCAGCTTCATAATTTGCAACTCCTTAATCCTTTTGTCTGACACCACCTGCCTTTTCATGTCTGGCCTTTGTCCACCCATCTGCCTATCAAAAAACCCGCTCACCTGTAACAGCCGATTACTTGCCAGGCGATGCCCTACTCCTCTTCTCTTCCCACTTTCTCCCCACCACCACCACCACAATCGACCAGAAGAAGAGTCCCAACCCAAACTGTCACCTATCCATGTTCTCCAGAGGTGCCACCTGACCCGCTGAGTTACTGCAAGAACATTTTGTCTTTTTTCCAGAACCCAGAATGGTCCCCTCACCATTTCACACAATTTCAATTTTGCATGTTCATTTTGGTCTTGTTTGCTGGAAGTAACATGTTAACAAATTTGTTCATGTACTTGGTTTTGTTTGAAGGCACGTGTAATAAATGTATTTATTTTATGGCAGGAGGTAACATTTGAAAGTCGCAATTATCTTTTTTTTCAACCAATCTTGTGGGTCAACTTCTTTCTTTTTAAATTTAAAATATCACCAGCTTGGTTGTTTCCTTGTTACTTTGTCATCCAGTATGTATCATGATGATATTCAAAATATATATTTTTTGTGAAATCTAATTCCAGCACATCATGTAATATGTTGACTTTTTAAACTAATAACTTAGTTGACCATATTATACAAAAGCTTCAATGCCATAGGACTGAATTATGAACATGGTTAAATAAACTTGTCATAAAGGGAAGTGACTATAATGTAAAGTCAAATGGTTATGATGTTGTAAACAAGATAATAGCATTTCAGTTAAAAAAGAGATAAAATATTTCAAGCTAAATATGACATACGATCACGTAAATAAAAGGCAAATTCATCGCTGCAAATTATATTTGGGCAGCAACCCAGCACAATTTCCCTGGGGAGGGGGGGGTAATTTTGAAGTTGGGCACAGGGATCTGGATGTGTGATTACACTATCCATTGTGTACCATGCTGCCAAGACTGTAACTTCATCATATGTTCATCATTGTTGCAGTGATTGGCTTGGAATATGAGCAAGGACTCGTTTTGTGTAAACCTCAATTAACTTTTAGAAACTTGCAGCTCTTATAAGGTGGTAAAATGAAGAAAGCGATCTGTGTATTCAATGCCAAGACTCGTGCCTTGTGGACCTGGATAAGTACTAGATGATGTTCAATACCTCCCATCAAGTACATCACTAACTGCTGTCACTACTGAGTTTACTTAGCCAAACAATGACATTGAAGAAGAATTGCATCTCATTTCATTGCTTTACCATTCATTGACAATTTGCACTGCAGCGTGTATGGCGCCCACATCTTGCACCCTTTTCTACACTGCTAGCCCCTCAAACACAGTAGCTTTCTCACCCATGTAGGTTGCATAATGTACACTGGCACATTCACTGCCCTCCTTTTTGGATTATCAGCACAAGCTATTCAGAGGGGTAAAAAGGGGCTTGCACTCATCAATCCCCATGGAGCAGATGGTGCTGGCTGTTAGTGAAGTGGCAGTTGTGGAACATATGGCCAGTGAACCCACACCATCACTTGATTGCATACTCAGCCAACGTGCCGCTATACAAGTAGGGTTTGTTTCTAACCAGGCTTGGCAGTTGGCAAATAATTTCACTGTGCCTTGTCACATGTGACAATAAAGTATTCCATCCCAAGTGTCTTACCTGCATTCAAGACCGGTGCTCGCTCATGAGAGACTAACGTTGTGCATGCTCCATAAGATACCAGTGAGGACATTGAGCAGATTGACCAGGGTTTCGTTGGGATTCTGCCTTCATTATGAAACTTAGGGGCATCTTGCACTGATGCTTTTTGTACTGCTTGGAGTTCATCCTTTCCAGAGTGCTTGCAACACTCTTTACACGTGACCCAACCATCATACAGCATGTGATAGCTGAAGCCATTACTTTCTTTGCTGCATAGACATTAACTAGCCAATAACATCTGACAGCTAGACAGACTGAAGGAGGGTCTCGACCCAAAATGTCATCTATTCATTTTCTCCAGATGTGCTGTCTGACCTGCTGAGTTGCTCCAGCTTTTTGTGTCTATCTTCGGTTTAAACCAGCATCTGCAGTTCCTTCCTAAACATCTGACAGCTACTCCAGCTTCAACTAAACTTCTAAATGGTAAATTGGAAGCATGGACAACTGCCGTCCAAAAACAGCTTGCTGCCAAACAAGTTTAGGCCCTTACCTAGCTGAGGATAACGGGTGAAGTGTCTTCTTAGACCAACATTTGTAGCAGATATAGCAAGAAATCAAGTACATTAACCTATCTATATGGTATTGGCATCCTTATTGTTGTTGAACAGCTGCATTACAGAGGATTCTGAGCATTATTGACAATGAGAGAACCATCCAAGAAGTATTGGCAATGAATCGTCAATTCAGTGAAAGATGCAGTTTGATCTGCAAGCGTAAAGAGTAACCAGTAATAAAATGCTGGCGACTGATATATCCCAAGACATGCGCAGAGGTTTGGTACAGGCACTGCAAAGGCTCTGTGGGAAAGACCACTGTCCAGTCCTCCACTGCCACTGGATCAATGAAATTCTTGCTGCAGGATTACATAGATATGCAACGTACGCAACAATGAACTATCCAATAATCAATAATACCATTAATTGTCAGTAATAGTGTGTAACCAGGCCAGTGTAGTACAAACTGAAGCATGTAGTGTTTTCCAAAACACACGTCCATAATACATTGTTGCTGTGGATAGGATGGTGCAGAGTGAATCAAGAGCCTGATAGTTGATGGGAATAAGCTGTTTTTGAACCTGAAGTTCACGGTACTGAGGCTCCAGTACCTTCTTACTGACTGTAGCAGCTAGATGAGAGCATGGCCAGGTTGTGGGGGGTCTATGATGAGATTGGCTGCCTTTTTGAGACAGCGCTTCCTGCAGAGTCCTTCGATGGTGAGGAGATCAGTACCCGTGATATGGTGGGCAGTAATCACCACTTTCTGCAGCCTCCATCATTCTTGGGCATTCAAGTCACTGAGCCAAGCCGTGTTGCAACTAGTCATTATACTTTTTACCGTACTCTTGTAACAATTCGAGAATATTCAATATGCTGAATCTCAAACATCCGAGGAAGTAGGAGCCATGTGCTTTCTCCCTGCTTGCATCAAATGTGCTAGGACAGATCTTCAGCTTAATGCAAGCCCAGGAACTTTAGGCTGTTGACTCTTCCCACTGTCATCCCCGTCGATAAAGATGGCTGCATAGATCCTCTGATTTCCCTTCCTGAAGTCAACAATCAACTCCTTGGTCTTGCTGAGAACAAGCTTGTTGCTTTGGGTCTGAGTCTGAAGAAAGCTCCCGACCCAAATAGTTGCTTATCCTTTCCCACCACAGATGCTGCTGATTTGCTCCAGAACTTTATGTTTTGCTCAAGATTCCAGCATCTGAAGTTCCCTATGTCTCGACTAAAAAACACTTGATGTTTTAATGTTGGTGGGAGGTGCCTAAACTTGCAGTGTGTGTGTGTGGTAAGATGGTAAACGGCATACAGAGAGAGGGTAAGTGCGGAAAACTGTATCCAACTAAAAAGGGCATGAGAACAAGAGTAAAATCCAAATGAGGTACCGACATCAAATGTTTTTTTTAATAAAACAATATTAAAATATGGCATGGGGAGTGAATCAAAAACTCTGCGATCATTTGGATACAGTAATAGGATTTTCTTTTCTGGCTGGCCAACCTACCAGTTACTGGTCTGTTATCAAATGTGTGAATATGCACTGATTTAGAAACCATTCCTTCAGAAAGGCTCCAGTCGCTCCACCATCTGCTGTGTTCTATCATTTTCATAGAATACAGAACAGAATTGGGCCCTTTTGCTCATTTTATCCACACTGATCATGATGTCAATCCTATTTTTTCCTACATTAGGCTCGTGTCCCTCCAAGCATTTCCTATCCACAAACGTGTCCAAATGCCCTTTTAAACATTGTAAATGTATCCGTCTCTATCACCTCCTCTGACAGCTTGTTCCTGAGAACCGTCGCCTTCTGTGTAGGGAAAAAACTGTTCTCCTTTTAATTTCTCCAGTCTCACCTCAAACCCGTGCTTCCTAGTTCCAGACCCCTCCCTTGGCGTGGGTGGGTGGGGAAAAACATTTCCTAACACCCTCATAATTATATGTCTCCTATATTCCAGAGAGAATAAACGCGGTCCATCCAATTTCCTCAACAGCCTTCCATTCTGAGAACATTGTGGCGAATATCTTCTGCACTCTGTTGTTCCTGTGGTGTGGCCACCAGAACAGCACCCAGTGACAACAACCCTTTTCCGGGGATACGTCCGTGCCCGCGTGTCCCTAGAAAGGGAACACGCGGTGTCCATGGGGACTGTGGAGGCCTTCTGTGAACGCTGGTCATCACAGGAGGTTGAATATATTATAGATAAAAATGTTAATATTTTAATTTGATAATTTTGTTTAAGTGTTTTTTAAATTGCTTGAGCTTTCTACCTTCTCTTGTAAATTGTACATTTGTTTGAAAATCTAATAAAAAACACTTACGGGGAAGAAAAAAAAAAGTGACAAGTGTGGCCTGACGTTTTGGACGGCTGCAACATTGAGCCATTGAACACGATGGCACAATTGTATCAAACACACAGCAATTACCCGCTGTCTTTATCTCTCTCGGGTTGCAGACCCCCTAGAGAAGGGGTTCGACCCGAAACGTCACCCATTCCTTCTTCTATCCAGAGATGCTGCCTGTGCCGCATTTTGTGTCTATCTTCCCTGAAAGCTACTCGTTCGGCCTCAGCATCGTGTCACCACAAGTTATTACACCCTCTTTGGCAGCGATGGTTGGCAGCTGTATCAGACAGCTACTTGTAGCGTGGTGAAGGCAGAAGATACATACACGGTGAGAATGTAGCGGTGGAGTTTGGGAAATGGTTACAGCTAATTACAGTCTTGCAGCCACGATGGTTCATCAGCAACTTGTGTAGCTTATTCAAGAGATGACACTATAAACGTGCAAGCAACGTTGAGTAATTAGAGGAGAAAACTGCAAAAAGCCTCACGCTATTAAATGAATGGCTTTAAAGGGGCGTTTGAATAATACATTTTAGAAATTTGAAGCCAGTGTTGTGTAAAAGGTCATTTAAACACAGCCATCTGTTGCATTGCACACCCAGCTCCAAGAAAAACAGATGAGTTTAGCCCTGGTAGACGGCCACTTAACATAGTTTTTAGCGTGGGTATCACCAACATTACCTTTTGTAGTCCGACCTGCACTTCCATCACCTTGAATGCATTTGTGCAGAATTATGTTATGTGTGGTTTTAACATTTTTTTTTTGTAATTTGTATTAACTCGCTGGAATCGGGGCGAGGGGTCGCCAATAAAAAAAACACAATAGGTGACTGTAAATCTTTTCCGTCACCTAGCAACTAATACAATGAAATCGAAACTAAGTAAGAGTCGGTATCATTAGTCGCTACGGTTCACAACTGTCAACTTGGCATTTAGTAAACACGTAACATTCGAGGCAATTGTTCATGATCTCGAAAGGGGAGGTAATTTAATTATCAGTACTTTATCCATAAGTAGCCCTCGCGTGTGACAGTAACATTGACTATTCACCGAGGTTAAGGTAGAAGCCCAATGTATTATTTCAGTGAATTCCCTCCGAGCTATTTGCGACGATTAGCTTGAATAATCTCCCGATGGAAATACTTTCAATTTTACTTCAAATTAAAACTACTATTAAAAAGAATAGCGGTCAAAAGATGGTATTGAGAGCACTTGTTTTTTTTAACCGGTGTGTCAGGCTGATTCTCCCGATCCCATCATACAAACGGCCGCTCGTGATAACTGATACACTTTTTGTTTTGTTCCGCCCGTTGTCCTAAATTGTAAATATTTAAAACCTAAACATAAATAGTTCGCAGCCAATGAAGCAATTTATGGGACTTTTTTTTTTGACAATTTGATTTTCAACAAACCAACAACTTTATTTTTAACGATCGTTGCATCCACGCAATCGCGCAATAAAGAATGGGGAGCGCTTTGGGAAAACGTAATTAACTTTTTCAAATGCAAATTCGCAATCGGCAGCATTTACACAACAAACGCACTTTCAATTGAAGGGGAAATGCTCACTGTATTTAAGTTCGTGTCCTCTCGCCTAGTCACATTTTTAAACTTCCAGTTTTTCCCTAACATTCTGTAATTGACTTCAAGAAGTCTGGTTCCCTTTTTTAGTGTAAATAATTTTTTACATAAGACAGTACAACACAAGAACAGGCCCTTCGGCCCGCAATGTCTGTGCCGACCAACTCCTATCTGCCTGCACACAATTCATATCCCTCCAGTACCTGCATATCCATATGCCCATCCAAAAGTCCCTTCAATGTTGCTGTTGTATCTGTCTCCACCTCCACCCCCGGCAGCGCGTTCCAAGCTCTCCCCGCCCTCTGTGTGTAAAACAAACTTGCCCCGCATATCTAGTTTAAACTTTTCTCACCAATAATTCCTTAAATCGAAATCCCTCCCAAGCACCGTCATTGTTCCATACCAGAAGGAAATAAATGACTATCTCAGCTTTGTTTTTAATCACTGATTGCCCCTCAGTTCGCCCATAATTTCTGAAATCGTTCCTCGTATTCTTTCTGGACTAATTCTAAGTACGTTTGTTTCTGGTATAACACTAAAGGAGTGTCATTTAGCAGGCAATTCTCATCTCCAGCCACACTTGTCTCAGCTGGCATTTATCGATCCTCAATAATGGTGGTAAGTTCTAATGTCATGTTGAACACACACAGTGCTGGATTAACTCAGCGGGTTGGACAGCAGCTGTGGAGAACATGTTGGGTCGGGACCCTGCTTCAGATTGGGTCTCGACCAGGAACGTCGTCTATCCATGTCCTCCAGCGATGCTGCCTGACCCGCTGAGTCACTCCAGCACTCTGTGTCTTCTTTTGGGAAAACCTGCATCTGCAGTTCCTTGTTTCTACATTCTTCTACTTTCGCGTTCTTCACCACTTAAATAAATGACCAGCTGTGAGTTCCAGTTATTCTGTCCAACCTCAATACTGTGGGGACAGACTGGGTCCAGACACGTCCCCTTCCTCTTGCAATCTTAAAAAATGCAATTCCATTTCTATTTTGAAAACCCAGTGGACCCTTTGCAAGATCCATGTGTCTTGACCTTCACCGTTCCTGTCACTAAAATAATTTCGGACACTTTTCAATTAAAAAAAATATTCCAATGGACCTTTACTATATATAGAAACATACAAAATAGGTGCAGGAGGAAGCCATTCGGCCCTTCGAGCCAGCACCGTCATTCATTGTGATCATGGCTGATCATCCCCAATCAATAACCCGTGCCTGCCTTCTCCCCATATCCCTTGATTCCACTAGCCCCAAGAGCTCTATCTCTAACTCAGCTCTACCTAACTCACTATCTAACACACTCTAACTAACTCACATATACGGCATGTGACTTGTTCCTTCACTATTCCTGTCACTAAAATAATTTTGGATGCTTTCCAACAAAAAAAAACATTTTCCAATGAACCTTTACAATATTATATGACTAGTTCCTTCACTATTAATGTCACTGACATAATTTCGGACGCGTTTCCTTTCATCTCATTTAGTAGATCCGAAGAGAAAAAATGGAACTGAATTTATTTACTGTGATTAAAATAAAGAAAAAGACGAATTTCCAATAGACCTTTACAATATCTACACGACTCGTTTATTCACTATTACTGCCACTGAAATAATTTCCTTCCACCTTATTTAGTAGATTTGCAGAGAAAAGTGGAACTGCATTTACCGTGCTTAAAATAAAGGTTAATTGTGTTTTTTTTGTGTAATGAACAATTATTATTAGTCGCAGCACGGAACATTCAGTGCAATGTTGGATCTGGTAGGTTGTGCAGCCGCTATTTGTTACAGGGGCGGAGTGTGTGACCGGAAGATGGTAAATTTCCATTCACAATATTGTAGCGAGCCGGCGAGAACGAACTCGAGCGCCGCTCTCAGGAGCTGTAGTTAAAGGAGTCGGCTAATTTAATTTCTCTCTCTCTTTCTTGTGTGTGTGTGTGTGTGTGTGTGTGTAAAAATATAAGTCTCTCTGCGTGTCTCTCCTCCGAACCAAGCGGCGCTGACCGACCCTGATATGTTTAACCGTAGCTCGAGAAAGCGTAACTCGGGCAAATGGGTGAGTATTGTGCTCCAGGTTAGATGCGTGTCTTGTAACAGCAGTGTCACCTAGGAGTCTATTATGTTGCAGGGCGATAGAGAACTGCCCATCCCCCCCCCCCCCCCTTCTATACCGTGCGCAGAAAGGCAATGTAAAGGTCAGGATTTTTGGGGTGTAGGTTCCGGTGTAGTGTCATCCTTGCTACGACTGACTATTTTTTGGGGGCCAATATTGAGGCTGGAAGGTTGTATTTGACAGCCGCCTTGGTTGGCAGGGAGAGAAGGTGACCTGCCGCTCTGCATATTCACTGCTGTCTCCACCTTTCTATGCTTGCGTTAGCAAGTTTGTAACGTCATGGTATCCACCTTTTTCCGTACAGTATGTTCTCTCCTTTTGAGTCGCCGGGCTTTGCCTTTGGTGCACAGGGTTAATGGGCACAAAACGCGAGTCCAAGGTCCTTTTAAAAAATCTGCGATTTGAATAGGAGGTAGTGCAGTGTGTCACTCAAGACACGGCTGTAGGGCAACCAGCTCCTTCAACCGTGGCTACACCAATTATCCTTGTTTATACCTCCAGGGAACAGGAGGAGACCTCATTGAACGACGTACGAATTATATATTTGAAATATTTTTTTTTCAAAAACGTTGTAAACTTTAAAATCTGTTAAAAATTTAAAAATCTGTTGTAAACTTGACTAGTCCGGGTGTCAAGGGTTATGGGGAGAAGACAGGAGAATGGGGTTGAGAGGGAAAGAAAGATTGAATGGTGGAATAGACTTGGCGGGCCGAATGGCCTAATCTTGCTCTTTGAATTTATGAACTTATTAACTCATCGGCTGTTTAACAGCCTAAAACAGTATTTTTTTTCAAATTTTCAAGCGACTTTTAGTTGCACATTGAAAGGCAGTGAGTTTTTTTCTTTAAAAAAAACAGTTTGACAGATTTTTAAACGGTCAGATTAGCTTTCATTTACTTGTGAAATGTTGCCTCCAGGATGAAGCTCGCTTTACCCTTTCAAACACTCATGTTCATCAGGCTAATTAGCTCCTTAAGGTGGTCATTGAAACTTCAAAGCTAATTGTTTATCATTATGCATCAAAGATCTTTAAACATAGAACAAGAACAGGCCCTTCGGCCCACAATATCAAAGGCTAAGGGGATGTTCTATATTTAGCAATTATGGGGGAGGAGGTAGGATTGACATTCAAAAAGACACAAATATAAAAATCTCATCCACAAAACAGAACTGTAATTCAGTTTTGAATAAGGGAAAAGTAGATCAAAATTAATACATTTGTGGTATTTGATTCCAAACATAAACCGATGCATTTATACAGTTGGTAAAGACCTTTTATAATATGTATTTCTACTGGTATGTTTAATGGTCAAATCACTTTCATGCTAATGTTAATATCTTGTCTGTAAAATTATTGTTAGGAATTATTTGGTCACATTTTCCTTGATCTTCATTCCCATTGTCCCGTTTTCGCACCTTACACTTTCTTATCTATGTACCTCCCACTGCCCTGACACAGTCTGAAGAAGGGTCTCGACCCGAAACGTCACCCATTCCTTCTCTCCTGCGATTCTGCCTGTCTCGCTGAGTTACTCCAGCATTTTGTGTCTATATTTTTGACTAAAACCAGCATCTGTAGTTCGTTCCTTCACAAATGTCCACACGGGCTGGGTTGGGAGATGAGATTAATACAGATGGAATTCCAGGGGTCGACGTGTCATGGTGGGCCGAATGGCTTGTTTCCGTGTTGTGCCTCTGTTGATCTCTGAAGGCTGCAGGACTGGTAGGTTTGGTGATTAAGGCACACGGGCCATTTGCCTTTCGCAACTGAGGTTTAGTTAAGAGACACAGCGCGGAAACAGGTGCTCGGCCCTCCGAGTCCGCGGAGACCAGCACTCCCCGTACAGCAATCCCACCAACACTAGGGACAATTTACAATTTTACCGAAGCCAATTAGCCTAAAAACCTGCACATCTTCGGAGTGTGGGAGGAAACCGAAGCATGCAGAGAAAACCCACGCAGGTCACGGGAAGAACGTTCAAACTCCGTCCAGACAGCATTCATAGTCAGGATTGAACCCGGGTCTCTGGCGCTGTGGGGCAGCAACTCTACCGCTGCGCCACCGTGTCGCCCATGAGGTATAGACCACATGGGATAAAATATCAGGGGGACACTGAATAAAACATGGTTTCTGCAACAATGTGTGTGTAGTTCTGGTCACCAGAGTACAGATGGGGTGTGATGGTGCAGAGAGAGAGTGTCAAGGAAGATCATTAGGATATGACAAGGGCTGAAACTTTTCAGCAAAGATGGATGAGGAGCGTAAGCAGACATTTCATTGAATTGTATACAATTATAAGAAGCCTTGTTGTGGTGAACCTGAAAGACCTACTGTTCTTGGCAGAGCCAATTACCGGAGGACATGAATCTTAAGTTAATTGGTGACAGGATCAGAGAGGGGTTAGTGAGAACATTTCTCTGTCAAAGCATTATGGGCTGGAATTCACTGCCTGAATGAGCGCTTAAAACAGAAACTCACTGCTTATAAAATGTGCCGAGATGACCACCTGAAGTTTATAGACTGAGAGTTGAGAAGTTGGATTTATTGAAGTAGCTTTTATTTGGATTGGTCTGATCTCCACTTTCCTGTGCCCTAAGTATCAGCCGGCTGTTCTATAACATTCTCACTCATTGATCTTTCGGCAGGATGGTTATAGAAATAGACAATAGGTGCAGGAGTAGGCCATTCGGCCCCTCGAGCCAGCACCACCATTCAATGTGATCATGGCTGATCATCCCCAATCAGTACCCCGTTGCTGCCTTCTCCCCATATCCCCTGACTCCGCTATCTTTAAGAGCCCTGTCTAGCTCTCTCTTGAAAGCATCCAGAGAACCGGCCTCCACCATCCTCTGAGGCAGAGAATTCCACAGACTCACAACTCTCTGTGTGAAAAGGGTTTTTCCTCATCTCCAATCGAAATGGCTTACCCCTTATTCTTAAACTGTGGCCCCTGGTTCTGGACTTCCCCGACATCGGGAACATGTTTCCTACCTGTAGCATGCCCAAACCCTTAATAATCTTACATGTTTGAATAAGATTCTCATCCTAAATTCCAGAGTTATTTGAAATGTTGACTGTCCCTCTGTCCCTCTGTCCACTTGATGCTTCCTAACTTGCTGAGTATCTCCAGCATTTCATATTTACTGCAATTGTGATATTTTTTGCTGTGGTCATAAGGCTGGAAGCACAATGACCAACCAGTGTTTTGTTTAGTTTAGAGATACAGTGCGGAAATAGGCCCTTTGGCCCGCCGAGTCCGCGCCGACCAGCGATCCCCGCTCACTAGTGCAATCCTGCACACACTAGGGACTATCTACAATCTTTACCAAAGGCAATTAACCTACAAACCCGCACATCTTTTGGAATGTAGGAGGAAGCCGGAGCACCCGGGGAAAACCCACACGGTCACAGGGGAGGACGTACAAACTCCGTAAAGGCAGCACCCGTAGTTTGGATCAAACCGGGGTCTCTGGCGTTGTAAGGCAGCAACTCTCGTCACCGAGTTGCCCCAATGTGAATCTTTGTTGATGAACATTTCTGTTTGTTGTTCTGTTTCCTCTCCTCCCCGAGTCGCACCCTGGCCACTCCCTCTTCTCCCCTCTCCCATCAGGCAAAAGGTACAGAAGTGTGAAAACGCACACCTCCAGATTCAGGGACAGTCTCTTCCCAGCTGTTATCAGGCAGCTGAATCATCCTACCACAACCAGAGAGCAGTCCTGAACTACTATCGACCTCATTGGTGACCCTCGGGCTATCCTTGATCGGACTTTGCTGGCTTTACCTTGCACTAAACGTTATTCCCTTTTTTTTTTATCATGTAGCTATACACTGTAAATGGCTAGATTGTAATCATGTATTGTCTTTCCGTTGACTGGTTAGCACGCAATCTAAAAGCTTTTTTCTGTACCTCGGTACACGTGACAATAAACTAAACTAAACTGCTGTTTTTGGCTTTTAAGTGTTTTTAAATTGTTTAATGTACATGAAGACTTCTCACAAACCATTTATTATATCATATTTTACAGCTCTCAGCAGTGGATAATGCAGAGAAGGGGCAGCCATGTAATGTGTGTGGAGACCAGTGTCCAGGCCTGACATTACATAAGTGGAGGTATTAACGTTTATTTGGCTGCACTTGTAATACTGATTTGATAATCAGTAATAATAAGTAATCTAGTTATATTTACAGAACTGGGTAACTCTGCTTCTATTGTAATAATTCTAATACTGAGTTTTCAAAGTCAGTTAGGAATACCAACGTTATTCCCTTACCATGTATCTATACACTGTAAATGACTCGATTGTAATCATGTGTTGTCTTTCCGATGACTGGTTAGCACGCAACAAAAGCCTTTCACTGTACCTCAGTACACGTGACAATAAACTAAACTGTATAAATTGAAAACCTCTTTATTGAAAATAAGTGACTACTCTTTTACTAAGCAGCAATTAGTTGTATTAATAGTTCCAGTCTCTACTTATAGCCTGAAGAGTGTTTTGCGTAGGAAGGAACTGCAGATGCTGGTTTAAACTGAAGATATACACAAAAAGCTGGAGTAACTCAGTGGGACAGGCAGCATCTCTGGAGAGAAGGAATGGGTGACGTTTCAGACTGAAGAAGGGTCTCACCTCAAATGTCACCCATTCCTTCTCTCCAGAGATGCTGCCTGCCCCGCTGAGTTACTCCAGCTTTTTTGTGTCAAGAGTGTTTTTTTGTCATATGCCCCGAAACAGAACAATGAATTCTTACTTGCAGCAGCATCACACATATGTTATCACAGTTTATGTAGGGAAGGAACTGCAGATGCCGGTTTATACAGAGGCACAAAGTAACTCAGCGGGTCAGGTAGCATCTCTGGAGAAAAAGAATAGGTGACGTTTTGGGTCGGAACTCTTCATCAGTCTGAAAGTAGAGTTGTGGGGGGAGGGGGACTCCGGTTTATTTACTCCCCCCCCTACCGTTACTTTCAGTCTGAAGAAGGGTTCCAACCCGATACATCACCTATTCTTTTTTTCCTGTAAACAATACTCATTGGACACCATAATGAATAACAAAAAGATGTTCAATATGTAAAAGTGAACAAACAATGTAGTGCAAAGAGAAAATCAATGCTCCCTAGTCTTCAGTTTACAGACACAGCATGGAAATGCATCCTTTGACCCACTGAATCCACGCTGAACATCGATCACTTGGTCACACTAGTCCTATGTAATCCTAGTTCTGCATCCTACACTCTAGGGGCAATTTACAGAAGCCAATTAACCTATAAACCTGCACGACTTTGGAGTGTGGGAAGAAAGCAGACCACCCGGTCCTCCCTATGACCGCGTGGGTTTTTCTCCGGCTGCTCCGGTCTCCACCAACATTCCAAAACGTGCAGGTTTGTAAGTTAATTAGCTTCTGTAAATTGTCCCTAGTGTGTGTGGGATGGAACTAGTGCACGGGTGTTCACTGGCCGGCACAGACTCGGTGGGCCGAAGGGCCTGTCCCCACTGTAAATAAACTAAACTAGACTAATATCTCCAGAAGACCCAGTTGTATATTTTTATTGAGATGCTTTTGGTATTAATTCACTTGAGCTAGAATACGGTAATGTTAAATGTATTTGGATTGCATTTGTGCCATTTAAATAAAAAGTGAGGTGAGTGAGGGGTGGGGGGGGTTGGGGGTGGGGGAGGGGGATGATAATACTGAGCCTTGCTCTTACCCTTGCTTGCCACTGCTTGTAGAGAAAGAGCAGTCTCCCCCATTATACTCGGGGGAAACGTACAAACACAGAGGAATGTTTTTATGGCCGCTGATTTCTTAGAGAGCCATAAAGGTTTTTCAGTCAGAGGACAATTGCATATCAAAGTAGGTTGTAAAAGCTTTTACTCTACCCTGAATAAAGTTTCATCGCCAAAACTATTTATACCCTCAGACTCCTTGATGTACGCTTGGGATTCAAACACCTTCCATCAGTAACACACAAAGGGTAGTGAGTGTGTGGAATAAGCTGCCAGAGGAGGTAGTTGACAATAGACAATAGGTGCAGGAGTAGGCCATTCGGCCCTTCGAGCCAGCACCGTCATTCAGTGTGATCATGGCGGATCATCCACAATCAGTACCC